>NC_063191.1:14864102-14874397 GCF_017589495.1 Alosa alosa
ACACACTCTTTTCTTAGAGGATATAGAGATCATGATGAATTGAGTCTTGCTTTTGAGAATAACATGGTCAGACAGATGAGACAGCCATCAGCGCTCTCTCAGAAAGACTGTGGTAGGTTATCTCCTATAAAGATATAACTACAACAACTACATCTAGAGAGATTACAGTTTAACACTGCTTCTCAGCCATTAGTTTAGAATCTCCATAAGCAATATGGAGTAATAAAACATATTGATAAGTCATATAATTTAAAATAAAAATGAAGCTATTTTGGCTATTTTGTTACTGTTATTTCATGCTATTTGTACAAGACTATCATTTGCAGATAAATGATATATTATCACACAACACCACATCACACAGCACCACACCACACAGTACCACAGAACACCACACAGCACCACAATGCACAACACCACACCCCACAGTACCACACAACACCACACAGCACCACAATACACAACACCACACCACACAGTACCACACAACACCACACACCACCACACCACACCACACCACACCGCAGTACCACACCGCACCACACAGCACCACCACCACATCACAGCACCACACCACACAGCACCACACCGCACAGTACCACACCGCACAGTACCACACCACACCACACAGCACCACACCGCACAGCACCACACCGCACAGCACCACACCATACAGCACCACACACCACACCGCACAGTACCACACCGCACAGTACCACACCATACAGCACCACACCGCACAGTACCACACCGCACAGCACAACACCGCACAGTACCACACCACACAGCACCACACCGCACAGCACCACACCACACAGTACCACACCACAGTACCACACCACACCACACAGTACCACACCGCACAGCACCACACCGCACAGCACCATGTAACACCACATCACACCACACAGCACCACACCGCACAGCACCACGTAACACCACATCACACCACACCGCACCAGCACTGTTGGAACAGGCTGGTGAGGGATGGAATTAAATCATCTAAGGCAGGTTTTGATAAGCCGTCAGACAGCCCATGGAGCCTCAGAGCAGGTGTCAGCCATGACATGCTCTGGCTGGCCCTGCTGTCTCTGTCTCAGACATCAATCAAAGAAAAAAGAGGAGAGGAGAAAGAAACACACACACACACACACACACACACACACACACACACACACACACACACACACACACAAACACACACTTGCTTACACACACGGAGGGGGGGAACATTTGAACCATGTCATGTTTCACTCGGGAAAGGTTAACTCTGCCTTCATGTCATTTGCTAGAGGTAGAACTAAGAGGTCAAAGGTCACATGCAGATGGGGTTTTGATTAGGTCAGAACATGCACTGTTTGGAGGACACAATAATATAAAAAATAAAGTATGTCCAGAAGGTAGGGTGTCTTTCAGTTTTCCTAACACTATTTCCTAACTCTGTGTACCCTCTAGTGTTGTTCTGTGTCCACACAACTACATACATCATGTCTTACACCTTAGTGAAGTCCTTTACTTGTCTTATAACCATGTTATTAGCATGATATTCAACCAATGGACATATGTATCCATTCACTATGGCTGGAGAATGCATGTGGAATACTCATACAGATACATGGGGAGAGAGAGAGAGAGAGAGAGAGAGAGAGAGAGAGAGGGAGAGAGAAAGTGTGTGTGAGAGAGATAGAGAGAAAGTGAGAGAGAGGGAGAGAGAAAGTGTGTAAGAGATATATATAGAGAGAAAGAGAGAGAGAGAGAGAGAGAGAGAGAGAGAGAGAGAGGTTAAACTGTTGTCCATTACAAGACATGCCCCATGTTTGGAACATTCCCTCGTTCACTACATGATCCACTGTATAGAAAATACCCACTATGTACTTAACACTACACTATCTAGTTAGTATTGACTCTACAGTGCACTATGTACTTTTTGAGTTGATATATTATTATATATTATGATATATAATATTTTGCCATAGAGAACAAGCACCAACAGCAGCACAATAACCACATAGATATGCTGAGGCCCTGGCCTGACAATCTTTTTTTCCAAGCTTTTTTGGAGGAAGCTTTCACTTCAACTCCTACAGTGAATCCAATAGTGTGTTTCCTGCAAGGTTGTTTTTTCCCCTTCTCTATTCTTTTAGGCAACCTTCACAGGAGAACTTGATGAAAACTCTGCTGTGTTTTTTTTTTCACATCGCGTCCTTTTGTGCACCACTATCTTTTAGTTAACAAATAAAGTGAAATTGCCCACTACAGTATATGCCATGGAAGTATACTGGATGACACTTCACCAAATGACACGTCTAGATTTGTGGCATACTGAGTATTAATCCATATACACTGACAGTCATGAACAGCATTTTTGGTTGGGGATTGTGGGTAATTTCAGACTAAGGAATATATTTGTGTCACTGATGTGTTAAGTGACTACTCTGATATGATGAAGCAGATTTTTTACATGTCATATATGATCTGTGATGTTCTATTAAGGGAGACTGTTCAGGGTGTGCTTTAGAGCTAATCATAAGGAAATCTTGTCCTCGTCTTTAAGAGATATTTAGCTACTCGTCTTTCATCAAAAACTATAAACACACCGTTTCTGTACAAAGTGATGCCGATTTTTTACTCGCAGGATGTGAACTGTGCTTTTTTGCCTCTTTGAGATTGTAGACACGGCGATGGCGGTCGTCCTGGCAAGATGGTGTCTGTGGGAGTGCTCCTGTTGGGCAGGTAATTGTGTGCAGCGCCTTGGAGACGAACGCGGTGATGAATGTGGTAATCCTGCCGTCGCCGCCGCCACTGCTGTTGTGGTGAAGAGGGAGAGGGAGGCCACGTCTGACCCACTTAAGGCCCTTCTGGAAGGTGATGTATGGAAGACACTGGAGAACCAAGGAGTTGGAAACCAGGAGGAGTTTGTGAGTGTTTGTGTGTGTGTGTGTGTGTGTGTGTGTGTGTGTGTGTGTGTGTGTGTGTGTGTGTGTGTGTGTGTGTGTGTGTGTGTGTGTGTGTGTGTGTGTGTGTGTCTGTGGAAGAGAGACAGAGAGAGAGAGAGAGAGTATTCAGTCAGTTTTTTGTCTTTGCATTTCTACTTTTTTAATGGCTCCATTGTCCAAGGACAAGTGATTGTTGCTGTGCATTGTTGCTGTGGATACCATAGTTGTTAAGGTATGTGGTTCTCTATGTATAGAGGTATGTGTGTTTATTTTGGGGTGGAATATCAATGCCTCTTTAGGAACTGTGGGGACTTTCCCTGGGCCATTTAATCAACCCTAGTTCATTTAGAGACGGTAATTAACATGCACAGCCCAGCAGTCTCACTCTCACTGGCTCTATTCTGTGTCTCTGAGAAAGCACTTCAGGGAAAATGGATCGCTAACCTAAACTTTTAAGAAATGCCATGGGGCTCCTGAATTATAGCATAGCGCGGCTTTTAACTTCAGGCTTTGCTTTCAGTGGAGAAGGAAACTAAAGTTCTTAAAGAGCAGGTGCAGTCTCTGGTTTGTGTTATTTATATATTCACGTGGTATTTTAAGCTTTGAGCACACAGAAGTTTTTTACTTACTTTTGACCAGTTGTTAATATACACTATGACTTAGAAAATTACCTAATTTTTCATATAAATCTTAAGTGATTGTGTTCGCTAGGCTTTTGTTATTCTCCATCTTGAAAAATATCTACGTAGTGTCATAGGTGTGTCCATTCCATTCTTGAAATGATGTTGCTGTAATGTATGGTGCTCGGGAAAGAGGAAAACAGCCCACCATATGTCACATATACTCCCACAGCTCAAGTGACCTACCTACCTCACCCAGCACCACAACCCCCCCTCCTCGCCTTTCAAACGTGCAGCGCTTAGGTGTGTGTGTGTGTGTGTGTGTGTGTGTGTGTGTGTGTGTGTGTGTGTGTGTGTGTGTGTGTGTGTGCACTTAGGTCCCCATTAAAAGAAAAAAAAAAGAATAATAATATAAAAAGGACAACGCCGCTGTGGGTTTTGGATCTATTTCTGTGCCCTCCCACTCCTGTGACCGCTGAATCTATATTTCACTCGTGTTAAATCTTAAAGCGTCCACAGGGCCTCTCACAGGGGTCACCCACATAACGTCCCCTTAAGTCCCCCTCCCTGGGACCCGCTGTCCCTGTTCCTTGCACACACACACACACACACACACACACAAACACACGCACGCGCGTGCACTGCCAGTGCCGCAAGCTCTGTCCCCTGTGTATGTGCGTCCAGGGCTGGTCGCCGGCTTGTGCCCAGTGATGCATGGCGCCTTGGCGGCCTTAAAATAATTGCAGGTTACGTTCTGGAATGTGACAAATTGCCTCCACTGCCAAAGCCCCACGCCGTCCCACGCCTACGTAAAAGGGCACGACGAGGTGGTGTTGAGCGCAAGGGGTGACTGGAGGTGACCTTGCTCGTTGACTTTGGCTATACCTAGTAATAGATGAGGTCAAAGGTCGAGCCGAGAAAGAGGGGAGCATGTGGTCTGCCGATGGCCGGCCATCGATTTCTTGGCTGTCATGTCCAGGGGCTTTGCATGAGTTTGTGTTGTAATTACATTTTAATGGCTTGGACTCGCCTGTGTATCCCTTAACTGCTATAAGCATGTAGCGCTCGTTCAAGTCCTTCAGTATAAGTTTCAACTTGAGATTAATTGCTCTATTATAAAACTGAGTTGAAACTGAAACTGCAGACAAAGCGGACCTAAATATATAAAAAGGATCACTCAGATATAAAATGTATTTACAGGTGCTGGTATTAAGTTGCGAAATAGGAACTTTTGTCCTAGAAGTGATAACAAATATAATGTGATGTTCCCTCAGTCAATAGGACTTTTGTGTCAATGCATGTTTTGGTAGCAGCCATCTATTTAGAAAAGTCATTCAGCATTGACATTTTATATCTTCCAGTTTAAAAGCTGCCAAAAAGAATGGAAATAATTATCTGAAAAGGTACTGCATATATTCAACAATGTTGAATCAGACACCCATTAAGATGATTTTATTATTTCAGTTTCTTTACCCATTTTGCAACTGAAGGATTCTTTTTAAAAAATGAGGCATAAAAGCCTGCACAGGTGTTTTGGAACTTTTCTACAAGTGTGGTTGTGCACAAGAGTGTTTTATTTTTCTCTTTCACATGCACCCCAACAAGCTGTTTTGGAAGAGAGCAAAAAAAAAGAAAAAAATATTGCAAGGTCCTTTCCTTTCAGTTGTCAAGGAGAGATGTCTTTCTTATTCTCCTTTTTCCCTCAGACAAGCTTGAGAGGCTGCAACGGAGGGGGTGTCAGACGTCAGAAATTATGAAATTATACCACACACACACACACACACACACACACACACACACACTTCTTCCTTGTGCAGTATGAATCCTCCACTCTCTCCTATTCCCAGTTTGCATTGTCAATCCAGCGTCTAATTTCCCTCCCTCCCATTCATGTCTTCTCAGAAACATTCTCTCATGCGCGTTCCCATAATGCTTTGTGACAGGCCCTCAGCATGTAAGCAAAGGCTCAACGTGGACCTGCGCCAAAATCGATCAAATCTGATAATGGCCTGACAGGGTGTGATGTGCATTTCAGCAGCTTGAGGAGCACGATGCAGCAGCCGTGTGAGAATCCCTCTCTCATGTTCATAGTTCCTATTGCATATGTAACCCAGTCCAATTACATGTGTGGTCTTTTTTATCATTGCTGGGCAGATCATGCAGTTCCCAGTCCTGTTTGATGATATTATTGAGAGGAGGAAGCTAATGCAACAACACGTAACTCCTTAGAAAGCATGTTTGAAATGTGAAGGTACGCCTATTCTCAAAGGGCAGGGCTGGACAAATATTTTTTAAAGACCAGAATTATAGAAAAGAGCTGGCTAGACACAATGTCTTGCTGATCCTAGCACTTACCATCCATCTTGAACTGACACTCAACTGTTAAAAACAGCACTCACTGATGCACTTATTTTTACTGTACTCTACTGTTTTTAAATTGTCCTAAAATTGTTGAGAGAATTGCTTTAAAACTTAAACTGTTCACCATGTTGTTAGTCGCTTTGGTTAAAAATGCGTCAGCCAAATGTAATGTAATAGCAGCGGACATACAAACGCAAATGCTGCTTTGAAGTTCTGTAACTGTGACTCAACAAGCTTTGTACTTCCAAAAAAGACTGGTGCTCAGAAAAAAAAGCCAGTAAGAGAAAAGTTATTGAAAACCATTTCCAACTCACGTTCATATTTAATCCAAATATATATTTGGAGAACATAGAGTTTTAGATTATAGACGTTTTGATTCGCCTTTTAATGCAATATAGGTGAAGTTTGGGAATGTCTCTTTGGCTTTGAAAAGACAAGCAAAGGCATAGAGTGTGTCTAGAAGCAGTTTATGGTTTTAGTATGGTATGGTTTAAATAATACTGACAATGATCGTTTAACAACAAAATACTTTTAGAGCCTTTAAAACACGTTCAAAAGAATATTATTGGTATTCTGATTATGTGTCATAGCCATACTGCACTACGTATAGACCCTTTCAACTGAACGTTCTATTTGGTTCCCAATCTACTTCCTCTGCATATGGAATGTTAAAACGGAAGCCTTGTGGGGCCAACTATGATGCTGATAATGGAACTCTCTTGAAAGGGTCAACCAGAGCCCCAGTGGCCGGTTGCACAAAGCACCATAAGTTAAGTTTTTGATTTAAGGGTCCCTTAAAATAAAAACGGTTGCACAAACACCCTTAAGTTTTCTCCTTAAGATTTCCTTAACATTTTCCCTTAGTATTTAAGGGTTTGTCCTTATCTTGTAAGAAATCCCTTAAACTGTTGCACAAACGACCTTAGTAGTCTAACTAAGGGGAAAAACCTGACTCTACCTTAACCATATTATTAACTGAATTGATGCTGATAAATGAAGTTATTAACTACTTTTGACAATTCAAAATAAAACCACTCTTAATACGCTTCCTCTGTCAAATAGGCCTATCAGAAACATGCCGTATTGTTATTGTGTGGTTTATGTAGGCTAACGTTAACAATTCATGTGGATGTCTTGTTAGCCTATGAGCTTCGATTCGGTTCGCTAGGCAAAACGTTGGTGCACTGATGACAGTCAGGATCATCTCTAACTTGCCAACTACTATTGTTCAGTTCATGTATATTACATGCTTTACTTGCTACCTGGATAATTTCCATGAATATTATTAAGGTAAGATGAGTGATAAGATCATTAAGCTTTACTGTGTTCAGTGGGTTAACTAACAGCATCACGGCAAAGGCAGTTAGCTGTAGGCTACAGCTGTTGAACAATCTCCGTGAAAACTATAGAATTTTCGTGCCGGAAAATCCCTTTCAGTGCAGTAAATCCCTTGACGTTTCTCCTTAACTAAGGAAACATTTTAAGGTATTCTGTGCAACACCCTTAAGTAAATCCCTTACCTAAGGAGAAATTAAGTCTTAAGGGTCATACTTAAGATAAAAAACTTAAGGTGCTTTGTGCAACCGGCCACAGAGCCTTATAGATAGAGAGTTGCGACAATGGGTGTTCAAAATTCGTTAAAGTCACGTGGTTCATGTAAACTTCAAAGAGTTCCCGGAAGTGATTGACAATGGATTAGAATGCATTAATGCAGGCTGTTCAATGATAGACAGAGCCACAATTTTAGGTAATTGACAGTCAATAAATGCATTGATATACAATATTTATAACACAGTGTAATTATTGTGTAAACTGTGTAGTTATCCTACCATTACAACAATATTAAATTCAATTCCAGACCTTCTATCTATTAAGGTTTTGCACCTCCGTTCTAATGTTACGTCACCGTTTGTTTACAACTAGAGTGGTAGGCAAGAATGGTAGGCAAGGCACTGCAGAGTGGTGGGCAAGCCTACAACATTCGGGTTGCATAGACTACACATAGTTACAAATAGCTTCAAAATTGAAATTTTAATATCAGATATTGACCGGCCGATCACTTGTGTAGGCCCTAACAGTTGGTTTTACAATAAGAAGCAAAAAGGCGACGAAACGCCTCATGATTGTGGAGGATGATCGCAGCTGTGAAGTCTTTCTCAAGATGGCCTAATGGTGTAGCCTAGGCTACTGTCTACGAAGACGTAGGCTAAAATACAACTATCTACAGTCATCCAAAAATGAATTGCCAGAGATAGGCTATGAAGGGAAAAAGTGCAGCATTTTAAACATGGCAAGAATATTTTTTATATCTTCTGTCCTTCTATTTCAAGTTATCGGGTGGATGTAAACAAAGCTATAGAACCTAGAATACGTCACATGAAAAACGTTAATATGGCTCTGTGTTTTTCATGTGACGTATTCTAGGTTCTATAGACCCTTTCAACAATAAAAACAAAAACAATGCCATTTAACTTCAACTGAACAGCGACAGGTTTTGGTAGGCAGTAGACTCAGCAGACGTAAAAACGGTAGCCTACAGTTATAGCCAGCGTCAGTCAGCATCATGTAGCCTAACATTAATGGCGTTAAAGTCATGAATCCTGTAACGTAGGCTATTATAACATAACAGCGATGGCTTATTCGAAGACGATCTGCATGGATATATAACCACCCAGAAAAACTCAGAATGGGATAAAGTTAATTAATTGTATGAAACTTTTTATTAGTTATCCATTGCAGCATCGGCTATATTAGGCTGTTATGCTAGCTCAGCCTTTAAATATGCTGTTATTTTGGTCATGTGGACTTGATTAAACGGGTAAAGATTAGAGATTGTAGTACTCTGCAGAGAGTAGTGTGCTCAGCTGAACGTACTATAAGAACTCAACTCTACAAGATATCTATTCCAGAAGAGTACTCCTAAGAGCCCAAAAGATTCTGAAGGACTCTTCTCATCCTAACAATGGATTATTCCTACCGCTGAAATCAAGAAGACCCCTATGTAGTCACAAAGCCAGAACTCAGAGATTTAGGAGAAGTTTTTATCCCCAGGCCATCCGAACTCTGAACACACACACACACACACACACACACACACACACATCTGACTTTCTCCAACTTTTGCATATCTCCATAGAACTTTTTATTTATTATTTTTGATTTCTCCTCCATCTATCTACCCATGTCCTTGATTGCCTAGCCTTTCTGCCCACCCCCATCCCCAACACACACACACAAAACACACACACTTACATCATCACTGTCATCACCTCACATACTGTATACAGCACACTGCTTGCTACAGTAAGCCTCCTCTACATACTTGCTGCACACTGCCCCCCCCCCTCCCTTCATACAAAGCACATTGTTTTCAGGATCTTCTCCAACACACATCCTCTACATACTTACAGCACACGGCCCCCACCTACCCACACACACACTACACACACAGTCACTGCTCCACTCCCCTCCCGCCCACACATCTTCACTGTCATCACTCACATACATCATACATACAGTACTCTGCTTGCAATAGTAAGTCCCTTCACCATACTTACAGCACACTGCCCCCAATACACAGCACATTGTCTCATGAGGAAGCTTCTCCAACACACATATTGCACACTGCCCGCTCCCCACATACACAGCACACTATCCCATCCCCTGTCATCCCCCAACACACACACCAAGACCCTGGCAGTTGGGTTAGCCCCTTGAGCCGTGGATCTGCCCAAGGTTTCTTCCTTGGTAGGGAGTTTTCCTTGCCCTGTTGCTCTTGGGTGCTCCTTTTTGTTGGTGCCCCCCAATCCCAATCCTCCCCACCTTCTTATGCAGCCCTTGCCACTTAATCTACTAAACCCCTCTTCTACTGCACTTTTACCCCCCCTCCCCCCATTAATGCACAAATAGGCTGACACCAGACATAATTTCACTGCATTTCTTACTTCCAGTAACTATATGCATGTGACAATAAACTTCCTTGTAAAGATAATTCATAAACTGCTTATTTCTTACATGACTGAAGCAGTATCCTAGGTTCAACAGTGGTGTTTGAGGTTGCTGTGTTAAGTTGTTGTGTGTGATCGCTAAACAATCTCGTCAAATCAGTTTATTTTGACATAGGCTACGGGAGTTAGCCTTACTGACCTGTAGGTAATAGCATATAAGCCTATTCTGTTTTCATTTATTATCATTTGTTGTGATTATATAATCAAATGACACTCATGATAACTTGAAATAGAAGGACAGAAGATAGGTGATTGATGCCCACAATACGAATTTCCACGAGACAAATTAGAACAAACTGTTCGGTAAAATATTCTTGCCATGTTTAAAATGCTGCACTTTTTTTCCTTCATAGCCTCTCTCTCTTCTCTTC
>NC_063191.1:14874897-14889897 GCF_017589495.1 Alosa alosa
GCATTGCTGCTGGAGGGGAAAGAAAAAGTCTTGCTTTGAGATAGGAAAAAAGAAACACAAAAAAGCCAGTGTCGCCTGATGTAAGCCTGCATTGGCCCGGATCAATATTTCATTTGTCCACATGAAAATTGCCTTTGGATCACGGCGCAAGCACATATTTTTGAATATTATTTGGACATATTTTGTGTCCTTCATCCAATATTAGAGCCTGAATCACATCTCCTGGGCTGAGAGTTTTGCATAGAGACACACAGATGAACGAATGGCTCCCTTGATCTAGCGTCGCTGTAATGCCTGCCCAGAACGCTTGCTGTTAATGGTCGGCCCTATTTTTATCAAAACTGTGGGGGATGCATATATTTTGCATTAAGCCATTTCTGTTTGACAAACCTCCCTGGACAGCCAAAAAAATCACATTTTAGAAACCACGGCAGTCTCTGTTGCATACTGGGAAAAAATGCAGGAAAAGATGGGGAAGGTTTTTTTTTCGCCCACATAAAAGCCACGCAGATGGATGATTTGTTAAAATGCTAATCCATAAATGGGGAATATGCTTTTCTTATTTACAATAAAGTGCGAACTAGTTAAGAAAAAAATGTATTTCCCTTCTTAGAATGTTTCTTAAGTTAAGAATGTCATAAATATTTATGTGTCAACACACTCAAATGTTTAAAACACAAAAAAAGAAATAATCATAAATACAAAAAATAATAATAAATAAAATGTTGGGGGAAAAAAACACTGTTTTTAAGGCTCTTCTTTAAGTGAGTGAGAGTGTTGAGTGTCTCAAGGTCATGCAGAAAGTTTGCATAAAATGTTGATGTTGTTTGGTCCTTGGGATCAAACACAAACACCTTTCTTATAAATGGACATTTTTGAATTGGCAAAGCGCTGGCAGATCTACCAGTTTTTCCATTAGTTTTTATGGCTGTTACTGACTGGCTGTGGGGCAAAATAAATTGGTGGAATTTTACGCTCGCCATGCCCGAATGGCCTTGAACTCTGCCGCAATGAAAACCATATCCATTCTGGAAACAGTTTCAGGTTATCTATACGCATGTGTCAATTACCAGTCAAATACTAGTCCATCGTCAGTCAAAGCCATCATGGTGGCAAAGCAGCATATTTTTACAGCCAGACTGGTGTTCTGCAACACCTCTATAGCCCCTCTGTCTTCCCTCTTTTCTGGAGCCTGCAAGGAGAAGCCATCCGGAGGGAGAACGTTTGAGAAGTGTTGCTTTCAGTGTGTGGATGCGGGTGGGGGAGGAGTTGATTACCTCTGCGGTTTACAGTGGATACCTCTCTCAACCTTCTCCTGCCTCTGATCCTTTAGTTGGCTCATTAATTATGGAACAATATACAGGTGGTTCACCAGAGAGGGGAAAACATCTTCTTTTTTCTCCCTCCTGTATGTTTCTGCAGTTTAAAAAAAGAAAGAAAGACTGAAAGAAAGAGAGAGAGAGAGAGAGAGAGAGAGAGAGAGAAAGAAAGACAGAGGGATGGTAAGTATGTCAGGCTTCTTATCGAACATATCACAGCAGGAAGCCATTTCAACAGAGAAGTAAACCAAAGAGCTGGAGAGTGGTAGGATTGTAAGGGTGAGAAGTTGCTGATGGCTATTCATCACAAACCAAACTAATATGTGGAGACACCAGCTGACGGTAACTTTTATTCCCCAATTCTTATCCATTTCCAGCCTGTGTTGATGCGCACGACAGTTTTCACCTCTTCACTTTTCAATTTAATTTTTCATGCAATAAACACATCCTCAGTAGATGAATGTAAAAAAAAAAGTGCAACTCTAGTTTGGAGGGACTTTACGTTGGTGATGTGTCATTTGTCTGAGGAAAAGCTATCAGTGGGATGATGCGCCTCTGGGAAGAGAGTCGGTTGGGAAACAGTGGGGCTTTTAATCACAAGGGACCTAGTTCCCTGATGGGTCCCTCTGTGCCAAGGACTCACTTCAGACCTGCACACAGAATATATGGAAATCCAAAAAAAAATTGTCTATTTGCATATTTGCTAATGGAAAGAAATATTGCACCCCCGCCATTCAGATCACCATTCAACTGGGTCAAAGGATGGTAAAATCAACAACTGAAGCAGTTTCAAAGCACCACTTTGTTACCTTCTCCATGGTATTTTGTCTGGGCACACGTTTTTTTTTATAGACTTTACTCCTCAGTTATTTTCTCTTTTTTTTTTGTATAATATCGGTATCTGTGATAGATTCCCATGGGTGAAGTTGTTTTCCTCGATTGATATTTACTGGGCTAAGATCCACTGACCCTTTTAATTTGCCACTGACACACACACACACACACACGCACTAACACACACACACACACACACACACACACACACACACACACACACACACACACACACACACACATTCATACACACATTAAACAAACAAACACACAACCCTTGCCTTTGCAGAATACATCTCTGTGAACCCTTTCAATGCCATTACACACATAGTCGTGTTGTCAGTGTATCCATTTCCAATGAAAGTGTCGATCTAAAACCCCTCCAAGTTGTTAAACACATAGCAGTTATGTTATTATATCCATTTCCAGTGCATATGCTAGTCTAAACCCCCTCCAAGTCATTTAAAGCATAGTAGTAGTGTAAGTATATACATCTCCAGTGTCACTACAAAGCCTCTCCAAGTTGTTAAACACATAGTATTGGTGTAGGTTTCCAATGTGCTCATCCCCTGCATGACCCACTTGCATAATTAAAGGATTTGTGATCCCATTGTAGTGATTTCTTTTCTTGTTAAAGGCCATCCTTCAGGAGATTTCGAGTGGCAGAGAGAAAGAGCAGGGGGGGATGTATCTTAAATCTTGCGCTGGCAGAATTACGACTGTCAATTTGATGTTGAAGACACTGCAGGGCTTCTGAGTCTTTCTCTCTCTCTCTCTCTTTCTCACTCTCTCTCTCTCTGTGAGGGAAGATCATTTGTTCGCAGTCAATCAGACTACCAAGGCCAAACAGAACGTAGGCTACTGTACATGCGCGTGACTTGTGGGTGCTGTAAGAGGGAGAGAGAGAAAGAGAGAGCATGTGTGTGGGTGTGGGGTGTGTGTGAGAGAGAGAGAGAGAGAAAATGTGAGAAATTAGCGAGAGAGACAGGGAGAAAATAGAGGGGAAGAAGGGAGGGGAAGAGAAAGTAAATACTGTAAGAGATTGAAAGAAGGAAGAAAGACAGAGAGAGAGAGAGAGAGAGAGAGCGTGGCAGGGAAAAGAGAAGGCTGGAAGAAGATCATTAGAAGATGGAGAGTACAAGAGGAATAAAGAGAAAGGAAGAAAGACGAAGGGTAAGTAGAGCACAGGTAGGTGTCTGTTGGAGGAGGTATAAAGCAGCATGGAGATGGGTCACCTGTGGCTCACTTCATATTCAGCAGAGTTGGCCATGCGCCAGCTGCACTCATTTAGCCCAGCCAGCACAGTGTGGAGAGAAACTGACAGAGACAGAGACAGGGACAAGAGGACACTCTCCCCTCGGAACACAGGCGATTTCATGGAACGAGTCATTTCTCATGGGTCACCTCAGCTTTAAAAAAAACACTGTGAAAATGGCAGTAGACTTAATAATTATTTGAATTTCCCCTGGGGATCAATAAAGTATCTATCTATCTATCTATCTATCTATCTATCTATCTATCTATCTATCTATCTATCTATCTATCTATCTAATTACGTGTTTAAAGTTCTCTTAGTACACAGAAAGGTAATTTCTGTTAGTGCATGTTGTCAGTGGTATATGGTTCATTCCTGGAATTAGTTTGTCTTTGTAGAGCCCATTTTCCTCTATTCCTGTGATGTCTATCTAGCTCTCTTTAAGAAGAATCTATGAGCTCACACAGTATGCACTTTTGTAACTAGCTTCTATTCAGGCAAATCATGACCTGACCACGGTCTGACCTGACGTAACTGGTAGTCTACAGTGACCGAAAAATCCTCAGGCTCTCATTAAACACTATCCTTGACATTTATGGTGAAGATAAACACAATCTGTCAAAAGACACTTTACGCTGCTGAGGGATAGCCTAGAGCACTGATAGACAACACATAGCCCTTCTCTCTCTCCCTCTCGCTCTCTTTCTCTCACTCTATCTTTCTATCGCTCTCTCTCCCTCTCTCTCTCTTTCTCTAACTCTATCTTTCTATCTCTCTCTTTCTCTCTCCCACCCACTGTTTCTGTCTCTCTCTCTCCTGCTCTGTGTCGCACAACCAATCTCTTACTCTCTGAGACACTGGTCTTGGAAAAGATAATATTGAGATTCTGTCTGGATATATTCACCTTCTCCATGGGAAGCCTTTAATCTGTGCTCAAAGGCAGGGGAAATGGAGAGGCTCTTCATGGGTAGCTGCCTTGAAAGTTGCCTGTTTTTTTTTTGCTTGAAATCCACCCATTTTTATGGGCAGCGGGGGCTTGTTCCAACACACGTAGCACTTTCAGATGGTGCTTCAGAGTTTTAGCATCGAATTCTGAAATGTTCTTATTTTCTCCTCCTCACATTCTGTATCCAGCCCACTGACACTGAATATAAAATTAACCCTTAAAGGGCAGCCGTGGCCTACTGGTTAGGGCTTCGGACTTGTAACCGGAGGGTTGCCGGCTCGAACCCCGACCAGTAGGACCGGCTGAAGTGCCTCACTGCTCCCAGAGCGCCGCTGTTGTTGCAGGCAGCTCACTGCGCCGGGATTAGTGTGTGCTTCACCTCACTGTGTGTTCACTGTGTGCTAAGTGTGTTTCACTAATTCACGGATTGGGATAAATGCAGAGATCAAATTTCCCTCATGGGATCAAAAGAGTATATATACTTATACATACTATACTATGCGCCCTGAAGGGACCTATTTCCTGATAATGACCGGTGTTCTATACATTATCCCGCTTATTACACGGCTACTTGCCAAAACGAAACAATAAACTCCCCACGATATGACTCTTCAGTCTACATAGCCTAGGCTATAGCCTGTTTGTTACCGTTTCATCGTGGCTTTTGCTGAGAAACAAATAGTTCGCAACAGCACACGCTGAACTTGAATCAAACATTCTTTAGAACACAGCTGATCAACTGTCTGCTTTCACTTTTGAATGAAGTTCCAGTCCTTGCGTAGTGAGATGAAAGACGTGAATTGGAAGCACAAAACCCATTTCCTTGACAGCGGTCTGTTATACTTAGCAACAGTCTGTTATCGAGAATTAGCAGACCACCGAACGTTGGGAAGGCCCATTCAAGTGAATGGAGCATTCTGCAGCATTATGAAGAGCCGTGTAATAACATTGAATTAAAGGAGGGCAATGATACAAAGTAGCCACCATGGGTGAACCCAGACAAACCTATAAGCAAAGAAGGATGCAGAAATCCATTCCCATAGATATGGCCACCCCCCTGTGTTAACTTCAGGGCTGCAGAACATGTGCAAAATTGAAGTATAAACTGCAATTTTTATTCAGGAGTCGTTTGTTATTGTGTTCTGAATTATACAAATGTTTTTTTTTTTCTGGAAATAAATAGCCATGACATCCAAACCCACCAATGGCTGGAGTTGCACTTTACATTGAAGAGGGAACTTCACTAACCACCACCAAATACCTTACATCAGTGTTTCTCAAACGTTTTCAGACCAAGGACCACTTAACCAATAAAAAAAGAACCTCACGGACCACTAGCTAAAGAGTAAACCTATTTACAGTATATTACACAATAGGCCTACTCACCTTGCTTACAGTATTGTGTCAGAGGATTTATATGATTTTAACTGGCGTAGCTTGGTGTAGCTTACATACTGTAGGCATGTTGCAGAACTGTTTGGATTTACATACAAGTTGGTTCAACATTGCAAACAACTCATCTATATTATATTTTACCATGTCTGCTCGCGGGCCACTTGGGATAACTTGCGGACCACCAGTGGTCCCCAGACCACACTTTGAGAAACACTGCATTACATGACCTGGTTCACTGCAAATGCCATTGTATCTTTAATGTTCTTGGATTTCTCAAACAGACTCTCTCTCTCTCTCTCTCTCTCTCTCTCTCTCTCTCTCTCTCTCTATTATTCTCTTTCTATCCACTTTTCTCTCCCTTTTACACAAACCCATTCACCATGGTTCTGCTTATGCACATCTTGAACTCTCAAATGTAGGGTACCTGGCATGCGGTAGTTTCTAAGCTAATTAGCATTGGATTGGAGCTGGGCAACATGCTGTTTTCACAATTAATATCAACAGTGCATATCAATGAGGCTGTAAAATCAATATGTCTCCTGAAGACAAACACATTTGAATAATGTGATTTAGTTTATCCCAACTCATTAATCAGAAATAAGAGGTTTCTGATGTTTTGGTTGTATGGTCTCTCTAAAGAATATCAAACAGGGCAATGTGTGTGTGTGTGTGTGTGTGTGTGTGTGTGTGTGTGTGTGTGTGTTTAACTGAGTGTGAATGAGCATGTGCTTCCCTCTCTTTGATTGTGTGTGTGTGTGTGTGTGTGTGTGCATGTGTGTGTGTGTGTGTGTGTGCATGTGTGTGTGTGCATGTGTGTGTGTGTGTGTGTGTGTGTGTGTGTGTGTGTGTGTGTGTGTGTGTGTGTGTGTGTGTGTGTGTGTGTGTGTGTGTGTGTGTGTGTGTGTGTGTGTGTGTGTGTGTGTGTGTGTGTGTGTGTGTGTGTATAAGAGAGAGAGTCACTTTCCATTCACACCGTATGTTCTGCGCTCTCCCAAGCTCTGCCCTCCTCTCTTAGACATCTCTTTTCTCATTCTCCTTGGTTCATTTAATTTGGTTGGAGTGGCACCGTGCCAGGCATGGCATCCTTGGCACAGCAGTCCTGATGTCTCCTGCATGTGCCGCCGCAAAGTGAAGTGGGAAAGAGTCTGCTGACAGCGCATATCCAGCTTGGCACAGGAAGAGAGGCAGGGGCCGATTTAATTGTATGTACTGGCCTTTTGGGTCATTTGAAAAGTCAACGCATGCCCAGGGATTTTATCAAGCTGCGTCCAGCTGTGCTTTTGAAACACATTTCAGTCTTTGTGTGAAAGAGTTTATTCAATTCAGCAATTATTCGTCTGCTGTGGAGTTGATTTGGAGAGCTGTGAATTAAGTTGATCTTGATAAATATATTTCATGTTTTAAAAACATTGTCAGTATGACACTGAATATATCTGCCTTTTTCATCTAAAATTAACCCTTAAAGGGCAACCTACTGGTTAGCACTTCGGACCTGTAACCCGGAGGGTTGCCGGTTCGAGCCCCGACCAGTAGGCACGGCTGAAGTGCCCTTGAGCAAGGCACCTAACCCCTCACTGCTCCCCGAGTGCCGCTGTTGATGCAGGCAGCTCACTGCGCCGGGATTAGTGTGTGCTTCACCTCACTGTGTGTACACTGTGTGCTGTGTGTGTTTCACTAATTCACGGATTGGGATAAATGCAGAGACCAAATTTCCCTCACGGGATCAAAAGAGTATATATACTTACTTATACTTATACTTACTTAAAGGGACACTATGCAAGAATGCACCTTTACGAAGTCAATTTGATCGTAAACGAACTTGTAATAGGCGAATCGTTCACCTAGCATTGCTATACAGCATAGACGTAGTGAGTCATTGTATTGTGTACAGGGGGGATAAATCACAAGAAGTTTGCTATTTACAACAGCAGAGTAAAATATAAATATATCGTGACTCTAGAGGGAGCTCTACATTCACCAAAAATACCTAAACCTGCATAGTGTACCTTTAATGAATGCTGATATTGAATATTTGGAAAACATAGACTACAGGGGTCTCAAGTCTCACACGTTGACTGTGAGACACAGGCGATTGATTCAGAATATGATCCTATATGATGTGTTTCAACATACACCGATGCACACCTCCGTAACAACATTAGCTGATAAAAACGCTTCACACCACTCCACCATGTGACCTTCTGATGAAGACGGATACGTTGAAACATGTCAAGGTAAAGAAAAAAACATTACCAATATATGTGTCTGTGATAAAAGAAAAATCAAACTTATTTATCTCAAGTGTAGACACAATGAATGCAATACAAGTATACACTGATGCACTTCATCCAAACAAGAGTTTGAATTCACAGAGATGTTTTATTTATCAACGAAAAATGTAATGACTACAACACACCTATTGTGTATACCACAACCATGGTAAAGTGAGTTTACATTTATTTAAAAAAAAGTGCAGCACTAATTTCCCTCATATTGCAGCCTATAAGGTTAGTTGGTTAGTTTTCACTGTTTTTTTTATGTTATTATGGCATTCTTTGTATAAATTAAGCTCCGTGACCGGTTGAGCTCACAACATCAAACTTACAATGCAACATATACAGTAAACTAATGTGCCTCACATGCTACAAGCCTTGTTTTTCACATTCTGTATGATTTCTAACATTATTTAAAAAGAAATAATAATAATAAATAAAAAATCCATCATGCTCCCTGACCAGTTGATGTCATGACGTAAGACAAGACACTTGAGGCATGAGGCTTGTTCTTCCAAATAGACAATTGCTATGATTTTTAGATATTTACCTCATAGCATCAAGCTAACTGTGCAACATGTCACTCACATGCCATAGGCCTTGATTTTCAATTATACATGTTGTGTGTTTGTGTGCATGTGTGCATGTATGTATGAGTGTGTGGGGCGCTCACCAATACACCTGGTGTGTGTGGGCACTCACCAATACACCTGTATTTGTGAGGACGCAAAGCCACTGCTTGCCACACTTGTGAGAAGCGAGTCACATCAAGGCAGGCAGCCGCATCAGAAGCTCATATTTATGGACAGCAACACCTAACTGCAAACCCTACCATGAAGATACCGCTAAATGTGTTGACGTATTACTCTCTTTGAACAACTTTTCCTCCCTATTACTGGGCGGCTAATCCTGTATTCCTAGATTTATGCATAATCTAAAGCCCTCTATCAATCTGGGGCCCTCGAGCAGCTCCTGACTTTTGAAGTTTTCTTCACTGAAGAGGAGAGCTGAACCAGCCCTGGGCTTTTCCTCAATTTTCCATTGCCAGGCTGAATTTTACCATGTGGGCAAAGGCAATATTTCAGTGGGAACTGGAGTGGCTTGCAAACTCTCTGTCAAAAAGTTTGTGTGTTGGAGCAAAGTCATTGTATGTATCTGTTTTGCTTCAGTGCTACAAACTACATGTACACTTCTTTTTGGTGACACTGCGGACTCATTCTCGGACACTACTTTGGAACGGACTAGCTAGTGTGGACGTGGACATCACCACGGTACCGTGCTTCCGCTTTTAATTGCACGCTTCTGTTTCAGTAGGGGGCACTGCTTCAATGCATGCCGACACAGAGGATCATGGGTGTTTTTGTTCACCTGAGGATCCACAGATGTATCTTTGAAAATTCTCAGAACGAAGGGCGTGAATTTCGGAGTATTCTTGTCATAGGAACAGTGCTTGCCGGAGTTCGATGACGTGGCGTCCTTGAAAAGGTGCCCGTTGAGTATGCTTCCTGGACTTTGGGAAACGGCTCCTGTCTCCCTTCCGTTCCCTCTACTCTTACTCCGGTGCACTTTATATAATGAAGAGCAGCTGGCCTGTTGATCAAGCAGCAGTTAAAGGCCCCAGCTTCCTGTTGCTGCAAGAGACTTCTGATGTGGGAACTGCTAGCTGTTTTTTGAGGCCTCTCAGTCTTAGATTTTGTGTCTTGTAATCTTAGTTTGGGTGTCTCATTTTTAAAAAATCCCAGAGGTTAGGTGATCTTATAGGTGATATATCCTATTATATATATATTGTGGGTTGTTTGTTGTTCACCCCAATAGGGTCACCCCAGGATAATATGGCGATAGCATCTTACAGTAGTCTGTTTGATCTAACCTTACCCTGCCCTGTGATATACACGTCAAAATCTGCACTAGATCAGGTCCGCTCTAAAGTCACAAGCTACCTTGGCATCCAGGACATCTTTACTTAGCTCGGCTCAATGAGACCATCTTAAAGGAGGACTGTGTGTGTGTGCGTGTGTGTGTGTGTGTGTGTGTATGCGCGCGCGTGTGTGCATGTGTGTGTGTGTGTGGAGTGAGGTTGAGTTGGGGGACTTGACTCATACTGCCCCCCTCCCGGCTTAGCCTTTCCCACTCCTCTTAATCTCAATCAGCAGGGAGAGGAAGGTCATTAGTCATTAGTAGGCTATCCAATGGCACTCTCAGCTGGTCGTCCTCCTCTTCCTCATCCTCCTCTTTCTCCTCCTCTTCCTCCTCCTGCATTCCCTCCATCCACTCCATCCTCCTGCCCCCTCCCCATTTTCTCTCCTTCATCCATCCTTCTGCCCATCCTTGGTTGCGTTCTGTTCTTTCCTCCAGGACAGAGCGTCTCTGAGCGCAGGGAGCTGTGACACACACACA
This sequence comes from Alosa alosa, assembly GCF_017589495.1. Taxonomy (NCBI): domain Eukaryota; kingdom Metazoa; phylum Chordata; class Actinopteri; order Clupeiformes; family Clupeidae; genus Alosa; species Alosa alosa. The sequence goes on from NC_063191.1 coordinate 14,885,317, forward strand.
CACACACACACACACACACACACACACACACACATACACACGCGCGCGCACACACACAGAGTGAAGAGGGCCTGTGTGACCGGCTGTGATTGCACCCAGCAGAACCTGCCTTCAGCCTCCAGCCAAAACTGTTCATCCATGACCAACTGAGGAGAGGAGTGACTCTAGAGGAGGAGGGGGGTTTCAGAGGAGCTGGGACTCTCTCTCTCTCTCTCTCTCTCTCCCCTTTCTGTCTCTCACTCTCTCTGTCGTTCTCTCTTTCTCTTCGCCTATCTCATTTAGATATGACTTCATCTGTGTGCGCATGCATATGTATGCATATGTGTGTGTGTGAGGAAGCAAAGCCAATGAATCATTACGTGTAATATGATTATGTTTATGCTTGAATATTCATCCAGACTGACTGCAGCCATGTCACTCTGCACATCTGTGTGAGGGCACACGTGCCCAAGTGAGAATATGCATGTGTGTGTGTGTGTGTGTGTGTGTGTGTGTGTGTGTGTGAGGGCACACGTTCCCAAGTGAGAATATGTGCGGAAGACAAACGGATATGGTGCTACCACATGCTGTGGTGATGGATATATGAATAAATTAGGCTTATATTGGCACATAAGTCTATTTGCATAGGGTAATTGTGTAAGTGTGTGTGTGTGTGTGTGTGTGTGTCTGTATATATGTGGGCTTGTATGTCTGTATGTACAGTACGTGTGTTTTGTGGATGAGTCATCAGGCTCGTGTTGCTGACCTCCACTGGCGCCCAGCATCCTCAGACTCCACACATACAAACCGAGAGGACCACTTTACACTGAGGGAGAGAGAGAGAGAGAGAGAACAGATACATTATGGAAAAGCACAATAGTGAAAAAGGGCATAACATCATAGGCTTGTGTACGTGAAAAGCACAATAGTGAAAAAGGTAATACCATCATATGCTCGTGTACGTGAATTACATTAATATACAGGATTAGATGTTATAATCCCTTGTGCCAAAATCCAAGGTAAAAACACATTCAGAAGCCCCTACCCAAATTAACTGAAAAAAAAGCATGCTAACCACCAATCTGCCAACCAATGGTCACAAACACAAGACAAATGGCCCATCTAACATCAGTTTATAGTATACAGAATGCCATTGGGGTTATCAAGTGGGCACCCTCATTCACCAATGTTTCGTTAAGTTAGGCCCACGACACCTCATGAAGGCTTAACAGTGAAACCAGCGTCCTTTCTGCTAACTGATCACTTATTTTTTACATTTCTAAATGTTCTCTTAAATTTTAAATATTATATTGTTTTTGTATTTGTGTGTCGCTTTGGACAAAGGCATCTGCCAAATCCTATAACCATAAATCTGGGAAAGTCTTTCAGCTCATTTTAATAGTTTGTATGTTTTTTTTGTGTGTTTGTTTTATTACCTTTTTAACACTTTTAAATTATTGCCCTTTTATGCGTTTATGTACTGTAACGTCGGCGCACAAGACATTGCATAACGTTCTCCAAGAGGGCATCCTGGGATCTGAGCGAACATTTGGGGGTTTATGTCTGTATTTCTCCTTAGTTTTGAGTGTAATGTTAGCGTCTTTAGTGTAACATGTTTCCCTTTTAGTTCTACCTCGTGTGTGATCCTTTTTGTGTGGGGGGCTGCGTCCTCCCGTGTATGTGTAGTGTGTGTGTCTGTTTGACCTGCCCCGTGTGTATTGTGTTCTGTGTTGTGGTCTTGGTCTTGGTCTTAGTCTGTGTGCTCTTGTTCTCAGCTAATAAACCTTTCGATTGGACAACTGTGTGTGTCGTTATCAAATCGTTACAGTACTATCACCTTGTATGTTTTATTTTTTTTCTTATTATTATTTTATTATTATTCTTTACTTTTTAAACTATTCTTTGACTATTGCCCTTCTATGCTTTTATCAACTATTCCTGTTTGTTTTTGTTTATGTAAAGTACATTGAATGACCTCTGTGTATGAAATGCGCTATATAAATAAATAGAATAAATAAAGTTGACTTGACTGGAGACACTGCCCTCCATGCTGCCACCATATTACCACATTGAAATATCCAATACTCAAAATACTCTTAACCAGCCTCGGTATGGTCTAGGTTGGTTAGGTTGGTCCGTCCCGTTGATGTGGACTGAACCATAACCATACAAACCCTAACCAACCACCATCAACCTAGGCACAGTCCATCACAAACACAAAACAAATGAGCCAGTTAGCTTACCTTAGCCCCATGTTGCCACCATATTACCACAATAAAATATCCAAATATGGATGTGCATGGAAAGCACAATAGTGAAAAAGTGCATACCATCATATGCTCGTGTACATAAAAAGCACAATAGTGAAAAAGTGAATACCATCATATGCTCGTGTATTTGAAAAGCACAATAGTGAAAAAGTAAATAGCATCATATGTTCGTGTGCGTGAAAAGGACTATAGTGAAAAAATACCATCATATGCTCGTGTACGTGAAAAGCACAGTAGTGAAAAAGGTAATACCATCGTATGCTTGTGTAAGTGAAAAGCACAATAGTGAAAAAGTTTAAGCACAATAGTCATAATACTCGTGAAAAGAGATGATTCAGAGAGAGGTGACAAGAAAGAAGAGAGGAGCTGAGTTGGATATAAAAGTAGCCATGTGCAATACACCCATATAGGTACCAGGGGCGGAGTGGCAATCGGGACGGTCAGGAGTTTTTCCGGGAGTGTGGTTGATTGGGAGTCGGCCGGCCGAGGAGTGTGCACGGTGCGGGCTGGCCCATACAACTTTTATCATGGCCGTGAGTCGTACATGATAAATGCATTAAGAATTTTCTGCGAAAATCTCCGAGATCTTAAAAAGTACAACCAATTGAAGAAGTCCAACCAATATTTATACCACTTGCTCACTGTCTATATGTCATTCATGGTTACCCTGCACACACATCTCTCCCATGCTGATTTTTGTGTAGGCTAGCCTTAATTTTTTATCTTAATTCATTTTTGTCTTATTCAGGCGTTACAGAACTTTTCATGGCCCCTCGTCTAATGGCATGACCCTACAAGCGATCAAGTTCGAGGAAAACTACAGGAATTTTGACAGTCGACGGATTTGCGTGGTTGCTTGCTGTTTTACACTTGGATGAAAGGCAGAGAGAAAGGTTAGCGGAGCTAAAGCATTGACGTTATTGCTAGGCAGAAACTAGCACAAGCTAGTCTTATGTTGATATGTAGCCTAGGCCTAGCCTAATGACTAATTAGTGGGCCACTCAGGCTGATAAATGGTTGTGGAACTCGTTGGAACTGTCTATATGTAAGCCTATATAGGCCTACTTTAAGCGTTCTCTACAAACCTATTCAAAGTGCCTGAGTTATTAGGTTGACATTGTCTGTAGGCTAGGCCTTTTTTAAATTTATACAGGCAACTATTGGAGTGCTATGATACCCATATATGTTCTTGCATGATGCTTGAAATTTCCATCCACACACAAAGCTGTTTTTATACTGCACTTAAATATCTAGTTCCTTACACATTTTTTGAAAGTGCCTGGTTTGTGGTGGATTGGCTGGTTGTATTGCATTAGCACTATTTATAGTTCCTTTCTTCAAATGTAGCCTATACTGTACGTAGCCTATTAGTATTTTAAATTGCAGTGTTGTAATGAAACAGAGTACAAATACTTCATTACTGTACTTAAGTACAAATTTCACGTATCTGTACTTTACTTCGCTATTTAAATTTATGTCAACTTTCACTTTTACTCCACTACATTTCCTAGATAAAATGTATAATTTTACTCCGTTATATTTCCATTAAGCATCTTAGTTACTTTCGTTACTAAAACATAAAATTGGAAGAAATGTGTAGGACTGCAATAAGGGAGGTTTGGCTAATAATCACTGCTCTAGATTACGCTGCGCCATCTATTTCAGCTTGTTTGTTGCTAAAGGAGGAGGACGACAACTGAAAAACCGCCATGGAAGCACGAGCACCTACTGGAGGACCTCCCGTTATCATAGGCGCACCACCCCGACGATAGTGGTGAACTCGGTGAACAGGGTAGTGGTGAAGATAACGTCATACACGCTTGGCCGTATTTGCAAGAAATGTTTCTGTATATTGACAGCTTTCTGTGATGCTGACCACTCCGCTACCTGCCTTGGCGGCCTGTGAAAGGCTATTTAGCATTGCAGGACTTGTCTTAAGTCCAAGAAGAGTAAGAGACTGAATCAGGCCTGTGGTGGGTAATCGGGAGAATCCGGAGAATGCCCGTGGGCCGCTTCACTTTTGGGCCGGTGGGGGCGGGGGGCGGATCGGTGCCGTCAGAATTTTCCTGGTGGATTTTAGTGCCCCACTCCGCCCTTGATAGGTACATATAGGTCCCTTTTTATGACATGACACACACGCAAACACACGCACACACGCACAGATATTAGGCACATACACTTAGCTGTCGTGTATAGGTAGATAGGTCCCTTTCTATCACAGGAGAGAAGAAGCAGATGAAGAGAAAGAGGAGGGCCTATGGTGAGAGACTGAAAGAGGAGGGCCTATGTTGAGAGACTGAGAGAGGAGGGCCTATGTTGAGAGACTGAGAGA
>NC_063191.1:14892397-14914897 GCF_017589495.1 Alosa alosa
TGTGTGTGTGTGTGTGTGTGTGTGTGTGTGTGTGTGTGTATGTGTGTGTGTGTGTGTGTGTGTGTATGTGTAAATCAGATGATGTTTGGATGATGTCATTCTTGAGTGATGAATTACAAACATCATGCTGATCATGCTGGGTGGATGTGCCCATAATATGTGTGTGTGTGTCTGTCTGTCTGTCTCTTTGCATCTATGTCTGTATGTATATGTTTATTCTGAGACATTAATGTAATGGTAATGTAACATTACTGAAAACTGCTTTAGGCAAAAATGTCTGTTACATTAAATACCATAAATATAAACATTAACATATTTTGGTGTCAATCCCACATAAATATATAATGACAGATTCTGCTGACACCTGCTGTGATTTGTCCTTGGCTCATCATGGCTGGTTGAACCTGTGAGACCACAGACGACCGACAATTTCAAACATTGCTGTGTAAATATTTAATCTGGCTTTCTATTTTCTGTAATGCGGACAACCCCTGAGCCGATTTCACTGTTGCACTACTGTATAAACATGTACAAATATACCTCATATGTTAATATTTACATTTGAAAGTGTACGCAAAAGTAAGCAAATAGAGGCATGTTTGTTTAAATTTGAATCCCGTCACTCTCACGTCTTGTTAGAGTTTGACACACATGCTGTAGGGCGCTCCAGCATGCAGACTGCAGACTGTATTGACAGCTGGTCATTACTTTCCCCCTGCCTGCTTTCTTATTTCATCCAAAAGATTGAATCTAGAGAATGAGACACATCTGTGTATGTCTCTCTCTCTCTCTTTCTCTCTCTCTCACTCTCTCTCTCTCTCTGTGTCTGTCTGTGTGTGGTGGCATAAACACCATTTGTTTTATCCTTTCATAACATTTCCTTTTTCAGTGGACAGACTTGAGGAAAGAGAGAGATAAAAAAGAAAGAGAGAGCAAGAGAGAGAGAGACAGAGGCAGAGAGAGAGAGAGAGAGAGAGAGAGAGAGAGAGAGAGAGAGAGAGGGAGAGAGAGAGAGAGAAGAAATAAATATATGCAGTCCTGCTGACAATTCTCTGTCATGGCAAAGCACTTTGTCTCCCATTCTGTTCTCAATCTCTCTTGATCTTCATCTTTCCCCCTCTCCCTCAATACCTCATCTCACACACACACACACACACACACACACAAGCTGCACCACACAGACACAGACACACACACACACACACACACACACACACACACAAGCTGCATCACACAGACACAGACACACACACACATACACACACACGTATACAAACACACACAAACACTCACACACACACACACACACACAAACACACACACACACACACACACACACACACACACACACACACACACACACACACACACACACACACACACACACACACACACACACACACACACACACACACACACACACACACACACACACACACACACACTGTACCACACAGACACCCGACACACACACACACGCATGCGCGTGCACACACACACACATACACACACACACACACAGACGGCGCACACGCACAGACACTCATACACTCAAGCACACTGCACCATTTCAGCATGTTTAGCCAAATTTGTCCCAAAGGCCATTGCTGTAATTGCCCTGTGCAGCAAAGTGCAACTCTTTCATTTCCCCCTCTCTCCTCCCTCTCTGTGGCACCTGTGTGGGGCCCAGACCCCCAACACACACACACACACACACACACACACACACACCTGTGTTGGGCATGTGAGGTGATTCACACGGCCACATATGTGTCATCTGACAGGGCTGATCTGATTAACACTCCCCCCAGGACCACTCTATGCAGAACCTGCATGGGGCCCAAACCCCCAACACACACACACACACACACACACACACACACACACACACACACACACACACACACACACACACACACACACACACACACAACACACACACACACACACACACCTCACACACACACACACACACACACACACACACACACACACACAACAACAACAACAACAACATTCCTCACACAACGGTCCTCACACACACACACTCACACACACACACACACACACACACACACAGACAGACACACACACACACACACAGAGACATGCACACACAAAACAACAACGTTCCTCACACAACGGCCCTCTCACACACACACACACAGACACACAGACACACACAACAGTGCTAACAACACTCTCCACCCATTCTCATGACAGTCCACGCAACACTCCTCTCACACACAACACGACCGCCACAACACAGCTGTCTTTATAACACACCAGTGGACTCATCGCCTAAACAGAGAGGGTTCAGTTCCGACATGTCAGAACACCCTCTCTCCGTCAGACAATCACAAAGAGCTCACACTGATTCACTTCCTGTGGTAATACACAGTGGTATAGTGTCTCTTTTATTGGTGTCTGTGTGAGAGAGAGGGGGGTATCTGTGTGTGTGTGTGTGTGTGTGACAGAGAGAGAGAGAGAGAGAGAGAGAGAGAGAGAGAGAGATAGAGAGAGAATATCTGTGTGTGTGTGAGGGAGGGAGAGAGTGAGAGAGAGAGACCACACACACACACACACACACACAATGTGCCACTTTTGTACAGCAGCAGTGAGTCAGAGCATCTGTAGCTTTGAGATGGCACAGGCCGGGTTGGTCACCTTCTGCTGGGTGTGGCGACGTCTGTGCTGATGCTGTGTGGATGGCATTTGCTTCCGATGCCCTTCCTCTGACACGCTTGGGCTGCACTGACGTGATTCACCCAGCCAGCTGAATATCGGTCATCAGAGAGCCTGACGAGCGGGACCCCAGGAACCTGCCTGACAGTGGTCAAATATGTACATCGCTTGCCAAACAGATGCCCATCACATGCCCAACACATGCCCATCACATCTCTAACACATTATCATCATATGCCCAACACATGCAAAACATGTACTCATTTCATGCGCATCACATGCCAAAACACATGTCCATAACATGTCAATGATCACACATGCCCAACACATGGTGGACACAGGCCCATATCATGGTCAACACATGCCACACACATGGCGAATACATGCCCAATCTCATGCCCATCACATGCCCATTTTTTTTAGTAAGACATTCTGTAACACACTTCCTAGTAAGTGGAATGAATAATGAGAGACACCTTTATCACACATGCACATGTGGAAGAGACGTGGATACATACAAGTAGACTGAGAGACCATTGCATGTCTCGGAAAAGGATTGGCTGGCATCCATGTTGTGTGTGTGTGTGTGTGTGTGTGTGTGTGTGTGTGTGTGTGACTCACAACGCGCCTCTTGAGCAGAAATGATGTGTCAGTGTGTGGTTTGGCTGGCGTTGATTGACTTCCTCTGTTTGACTGGTGATGCTTGCTACTGCTATTAGTGATGATGTGTGAGGATAGAATTTGGCCTTTCGTTCACACAAAGATAGCTTCTGAAAACCTCTCTCACTCAATCTCGCTGGTTCACACACATACTGACACACACAGACACAGACACACACACACACACACACACACACACACACACACACACACACACACACACACACTTTATCACAGAATGCCTCTCCTTACACCCTCCGACACACACACACACACACGCCCCCAACCCCCCCCCCCCCCCCATCTCCAATTCCCTCCTTACACCCTCCGACAGCCCAGACCACAAACAGCACATCCATACAGCCGTGCCATCCTGCCAGTGCCCTGTCATCACACAGACAGAGAGCAGGCCAGATGGATATTGGAAGGGACCGAGATTAAGCTGGGTGACCACCTATAGGGACACGGCAGGGAGGCTACCTCACAAAATAGCAATACGGCATAGCACAGCACGGCACGGTACAGTCCGGTGTGGTCCGGTGTGGCGGTATGGTGAGGTGTGGTATGATACGTTGCGCCATGCTCAGGGTTGGAGGCAGCAGTACCCCCCGCCCAGGGTTGGATGCTCCAGGCAGATACATTAATAATGGGGTTCCCACCTAGTGGGATCCCATGCTACGCTGGTGAGTGTGTTTGTGTGTGTGCGTGTGTGTGTGTGTGTGTGTGTGTGTGTGTGTGTGTGTGTGTGTGTGTGCTCATGGGAGCCCACACATATATAATTCAACTACGTGTGCAGGATGGAGCTCTGAGGTCTGAACCATAAAACATGCAGGCACATGGAAGCTTGTCTTTGGGTTTATGTGTGTTTCATAGGAGGAGGAGGAAGGGAGTGTGTGTGTGTGTGTGTGTGTGTGTGTGTGTGTGTGTGTGTGTGTGTGTGTGTGTTGTGTGTGTGTGTGTGTGTGTGTGTGTGTGTGTGAGAGTGTGTGTGTGTGTGTAAGACAGAGAGGGAGGGGGAAGAAGATGTATAGAGGACCAGTGTATGTATATGGAGAATGAATATAGTGATGGAAAGTGATTTAAAAGTGAAGGCAAGAGAGAATGAAGGAGGACAGGAAATAAAAGATATGTAGGAGTGGGGAACCTGTGTGGAGACGCCAGCGCACTGTTCAATGCATAGATAGAGAGAATGAGAGGGTGAGAGAGAGAGAGGAAAAGAAAAAAAAAGAGAGAGAGGCAGGTATAGAAGGAGAGATATATAGAGAGAAAGAGAGAGAGAGGCAGGGAAATAAAGAAATAAGGAGAGAGAGATAAAGAGAGAGCGAGGGAGAAAGAGAATGAAAGAGAGAGCGATAGAGAGAGAGAGAGAGAGAGAGAGAGAGAGAGAGAGAGAGAGAGAGAGAGAAAGAAAGAGAGAGAGTATAAAGCATGGTGGGAGGAGGCTGCAGTGGACAGGCTCCTCTCCACCCCTCTGGCATGTGAGGAGGATGTGCAGGTCAGGCTGGAGTCGTGTTTGCTCACACGCTGCCCTCTGGGATCCCCAGCGTTGTGACTGGACATCAAGGGCACCACCTCTATCAAGCGTGAAGCGTACATCACCTCTGTTTATAAACCTATCCCTACCCCTACACCAGAGGTGGGACCAAGTCACTGTTTGGCAAGTCACAAGTAAGTCCCAAGTCTTAGCAGTCAAGTCCATGTCAAGTCCCAAGTAAATACAGAGAAGGGCAAGTCGAGTCCAAGTCCAAGTCACATCAAATCCAAGTCGAGTCCAAGTCCAAGTCCCAATCTTTTTCAAGTCCTAAACAAGTCATCAGGTACTCTTCACTTAATAATGCCATTATTAGACTATCGATCATAATTTTAGCACTTACATCTAATCCACAGTATTTTTTTTATAAATACAGATTAAAATATGTTCAATGTTTCTGTCTTGCAATCTTTTACGACATGCGCATACCTGTGTAATATACACATGTGCATACCTGAGTAATCTGTACAAAAAACGGATAGCTACATGACACTTAGCACAGCTGCAATATATATAGTATATATATATATATATATATATGATATAATATATATATATATATATATATATATATATATTGTTTTTCCAAATTAAGGAGCCCACTGTAAGGATAGAGTCATAATTTGACTGATGGCATTTCACTGCGCTTAGGCCACAGATTTGCCTGCAAACAATTTATTAGGCTGTCTGCCAGTGGCGACTCATAAGGGAAGCCAAGGTCAACACTTTTATAATATTTTAAAGATAATAATGACAGTAATTTTGTTTTAAAGTATTAATTTCTTAAGAAATACTACACATTTGATGCTGTTTATCTCATTTGTAAATGGTGCACTGTCCTTTAAGCCCATTGTGTGCCACTGTCCACACATTCTCATAATGATCTTTTTTTACCAGCTCCATTCAGCCTATGGCTAGTCCACAAACTCAAACATTGTTTGTGCCACATGTATAGCACAATATTAACAATGATAAGCATGATATTAAGTTGGCACAAACAGCTTTCATTCCTTTGGAAAGAGAAGCATGTATGACATGATGCTTGCTTGGTATTTTCTGTTTGCAATTAAAAGTGAATTATGAGCCTGGTAGCCAGTAGCCACCTAGCTACAGTAGCTGAGTGGAATGCGTTTCAATCGGCATATCATGTGCTTCATGTAAATAAATGATAGAATACTTCAAGATTCACCAGTTCCATTACACAAAGGCAAAGACAACTCTTCATATTCTTGTCCACTTTCCAAATGACAGTGAGTGCAGCTAGTATGTCATAGTGTCCTGGATGTCATAGTTTATAACAGTAGGCTAGTGAGAACCGGATAAATTCTCAATCTCCTCTAATGTCGTATTTGTTGCCTTCACAATTTCCTTTTATACGTTTCTTATATTTAAAAGAAGATATCAATCATCATCAACAATGACAAGCCAGCTGGAACCTACTCGTTTTCTCTCCCTCTCGTGCGTGCTTAGATGCGTTCTCAATTAAATGCAGTAGGCTAGCATAAGTTCAAGTTGGATCTTCATGGAGAGGTCTCGAAAAGTATCATCTTTATGTAACATGCTGTTGGTGCATTTTAACATTAAACATTCTCTAACAAGAGTGCAAATCAGTTTGCAGTAAAGCAACTATTTATTGGCTAAATGTTGGTCCTTCCTCTGTCTCTTGGTGCCCTACACACAGTGCGTAATGCGTGTGGGGGTAGCGGCAGCACTGGACTGTGCTCTGGCCGCTTGTTTCCGCTATTTTTTTTTTTTTTTTTTTTAGTCGCGGAGGGAAAGCATCTCTGGGGTGACTGGTCCACGATCAGGAAATTTAGTTTTTGATTCGAGACATGTCAAGTCATCACAAGTCAAAGAGGCAAAGTCCGAGTCAAGTCTCGAGTGAATAGTATTCAAGTCCAAGTCGAGTCGCAAGTCATGCAGAATTTTATCAAGTCAAGTCTGAAGTCATTAAAATCATGACTCCAGTCCCCATGGCTGCCCTACACACACATACTCACATACACACACACACACACACACACACACACACACACACACACTACACACACACACACACTACACACACACACACACACACACCACTCACACACTCTCACACACACACACTCAAACACCCACACACACACACACACACACACACACACACACACACACACACACACACACACACACCACTCACACACTCTCACACACACTCACACACACTCAAACACCCACCCACACACACACACACACACAAACACACACACACACACACACACACACACCACCTCCATCACCCACGCCCACGACTCACTGTCACGTCTCTAACGGTGATGTATTGCTGGAATAATTATTAGCAAACAGCCATGGCATTGCAGTGTAGCTCAATTATGCCTGTGTACAAGTCTTGCTAATTAAGGGACAAAGGTTGTTTGGAGGCAGTCAGTGGGGGCCATTTTGATTTGCTGATGCACGCCCGCCAAACCCCAGGATTGCATATTTATTCACGGTAAGCACGACATGACGTGACATCATAACGATGTGACATGTTGTCACAACACAAAGATCCCTCGATGGGCACCGCTGTCGCAGTGAAACGCACCCGTGACTCTGTCACAGCTTTTCCCCCGCTGTTGTCAGCGGCGGCGAGGTGAGTTTGCCGCCGTAACCTGCCGTGCATAAATTAGCCCACCTGTAATTGGTGTTTTTGTCACCGCCGGTGAACGCCTGAGCACCGCTCCACACCGCGAGGGCCCTATGAAGCCTTGAGCCACACAATTAGAAGGAGTCTAAGCCTTTAGAGTCGTCGGCAGGCAACTTGACAACAAACACTGCTAGCTTCGTAATGATGTCTAAATCTCAGAAATATAATAATGGTCCTAACAGCTGTTTTTTTTTTTTTTTACCCCTACTTTCTTTCCTCCGGGAGTCTTTCTGATAAGTCTTGTTCTCCAAGACGTTTGTTTCAGCTGGGTAGCTTGACCGCTCACCCTTGTTAATTGCTGACCTTTACAAAGACCAAGGCTTTCTTACATTTATTGGAAGTACAATTAAGGACCACTGCAGGCCCTCAGCAGTTCATTAAATCATTGTTTTGTTTGCTTGTTTTTCATCTCTTTTCTATGTTACTCTTGTAGATATTGTCATGTGTAATTTCAGGTTGATATGCCACTTCAACACTAAGTGTGCGTGAGCAGCCTGGGCTCTAAACAAGCTTTTAAGATGTTTTCTTTTTTTATCTTTCTGTTTTTTCACTAGATTTCTTTTTTGTTTAAGCCTCAAAGAAACCAATCATCTTCAGTTTGTGTTGTAGAGACTTCAATCTCCTTTGCACTGTGAGATGTCACACATCGGAGAGGCCAGCTTGTTGCACTGCATCTTACAGAAGAAGCTGAAACAACTGCAGCAAAGGCACCACTGAAAATGGTACATCTGTTTTATATTTGTTTTATAGTCATCATCCTCCATATTAGGACCTATAGTCATGTTCCTCCATATTAGGACCTATAGTCATGTTCCTCCATATTAGGACCTATAGTCATCTTCCTCCATACTAGGACCTATAGTCATGTTCCTCCATATTAGGACCTATAGTCATGTTCCTCCCTATAGTCATCTTCCTCCATACTAGGACCTATAGTCATGTTCCTCCCTATAGTCTTGTTCCTCCATACTAGGACCTATAGTCATCTTCCTCCATACTAGGACCTATAGTCATGTTCCTCCCTATAGTCTTGTTCCTCCATACTAGGACCTATAGTCATGTTCCTCCCTATAGTCTTGTTCCTCCAAACTAGTACCTACTGTAAAGTCATGTTCCTTCAGGGAGAACTGTATCCACAGTAACTGACTCCTTCTACACCCTCATAAAAGAGGGGCTCCTAAAGGTAGTCTGCTCGGGGACAGGAAAGGAAAAGGAAGCAGTAACAGTAGGAGAGCGCTGTTGCCCGCTAGCTAGCCTTGGGCTGTCCACTGTGGGGGTGGACTTACTGGTTTCTTCTTTCTTCATCTAATTCCCATGCATTTGGCCTGCTAAAATAAATTCACAAAGTTGAAGAGTTGAATGCTTCAGATTGTCGATGAACTGGGCATAACACTGTATACTGTATAGTTAGTATGCACAGAACAGGGAGAACACCTGTGGCATGAGTGTTTACATTTCTGAGAACCTACTGCACAGTTTCTGCTACATGTTCCAGAAATAGCCATTACTCAGACCGGAAAATGCAGTTTTCATATATGCTTTCAACATATGGCTTCTTCATCCAAAAACTCATCCGCCTACTTCCTTTAGGCTATATGATGTGCGTTGTTGATTACAGTACTGAAGTGATACAATTTGTTAAAAATACATCTAATTTTGAAGGCCTAGAGACGTGCTGTCTTGGGATCTTTTTGGCACATTTATCAAATGGAGTTAATAAGTGAAAGGCTACAAAGTCGTTATTACAATGACTTTCACAAGGTACCTGTTTTTTTTTTAAGATGTTGAAAAATATTTCCAGGTACACGACCACCACCACACAAGTGGAATTGTTTGCAAAAACCACATTATTCTCTCAGGATCAGAGTAGAGCTAATTAACAGATTACCAAACCATTCACACCTTGCAACTGGTCTTTGTTTATGAGGTGTTTTTCTTTGCATTTAACATTATTAAGTTGATATTAACAAGCAAAAACACACAAAGACCAAAAATACACTGGATATTCTCTCTTTCTCTCTCTCTCTCAAACACACACACACACACACACACAGAAATCTCTGTCCTCCTCGCATCTCTCTCCTCCCCGCCCCTTCCTCATCCAACAGCTCCCTCGCTCTCCTCACTCCCCTCACACTGTCGCCCGCGCGTCCATGTGAGCACCTAAAAATCAGCCTGAATGCGAGGAGAGAAGAAGGGCTGGTCCGCTTCGCAGAGACATTTCTCCCTTGACATCCTCCGAGAACGGCACTCGACTGGAGGCCGAAGCGGGACCTCAGTCAGAGAAGTGCATTGATCCCCCTCGCTCCTCAATCGGCAACGATGTCCGAATTTATCCTTGTCTTTCTCGTCGTTCTGGGATTCGGGGATATATATTCACACGCTCAAGCACCCGGGGTCGTAGCACCAGAGTCAGGTAAGGCGAGACACACGGCGAGCGGATACTGATACCGCGCAACGTAACCGTAACGATGAAACTTGCAGATGCTGTTGTGCTGTACTTTTGTCTCATTGTGTGATTTGTCCTTGTCATGCTTTGATTGCTGTGAATCTCCAGTGAAGCATCACTCATTTGAGGTCTTTTTAAATAGATGTTAGCAGACAAGTCCTTGGATATTTGAGGTGGTCCGTGGTCCGTGTTCTGGTGCCTTCTAGAGCTGTTAATTGACACGCATGGGGTGTTTCAGCGCCGTGGCGCGGAAGGCTGTCGTTTGTGGAGTCACATAAGCGAGTGAAACAAGAAGCTCAACTTATTGGTAGCCTATCTGTGTAATGCGGATATGGCTATTTTTTGCATGCAGCAGGTAGACAGCTTCGAAACTGACGCGGTCTGTTAGTAGCCTACCAAGTGAATGCACACAAACCTGCATACAAAACATTCGGGCAGTCGGAATAAAATACAATTTTGGTGCAGAATTTGATCAAATGATCTAATTTTCAGCAGCGCTACAAAGAAATATATTATGGTCACTATAATACCTCATGAAATTCAACTCTAGAAAGGTTACAATTCCCGCGAATTATGACAGATGCCACGGATTTTGTGGTAGGTTGACATTTTATCACAGAGCGCGACTCAGCTTCTCTTTATTTCCAACTATCAATGCCACCCACGGAGGATGGTGCTCTCTGGAAAAGCTCATGAAAACTGTTTGCAGTCAAACCAGGCGTAGTGAAATCTCCAACAACGCAAGTGTTCTCAAGACGCTTCTGCAGCAAGCGAGGCAGTCATTGTTGGAGGAAAAGGGTCCTGGTTGAGTTATTGTAACGGCAGGGTGGCATTCACAGCCAAGCGAAGAGCAGCGCTGCCTATAGATTTTGGCTTTATGGGAGATACGGATGAATGCATCGAAGTTAAATCCTGACGCACTCCCGCACCGCAAACATCTGCTTGGGCATAACCCCTCTCTCTATCTGTAACTCTCTCTCCCTGTCAGATCCGAGAGCGTCTGAAAGGGAAGAGTACCCATTATATGTCCTCCCTTTGTGCTGCTTTCCTAAAGAGAGATGCATTAATCTGTAGTCTAGGATTCGTGGGGGACATGCATACAGCATTATTGCAGAAGGGTGCATGTCTCCTTTAATCAAACGACTCGCTGTTAAAGACAAACTCAGCTTTTTAAAACAATTACTCAAGATTGCAAGATCATTTTATTTTCCCTGGATTGTGGTGATTAGTGACTTCCTATGTGGGTATCCCAGCTGCTTAATTGAAGGTTGTAACATGCATTTATCAGAGGGCATGCTATTAGAACTGGCTTTGTCTCTCTTACATCTCTCTCTCTCTGTCACACTCTCTCTCTCTCACACACACACACACACACACACACACACACACACACACACACACACACACACACACACACACATAACAGACGACACAAAACCAGTTAACATCCGCTGTATTTTCGGCTCTCTTTCCCATACACACTGATTGTACATACACCTTCACATACACATGACGATCTTTGGTGGTGTTGATGCATGTCACGCTAAGACCACATCTAATTTCTTCCTTTTTCCACCCTACCATCCTACTTCAATGCCCTCCGCGATCAACATGCCTAAATGCACCTCCCTGGCTGACCCAGATGAACTTTAACAGCATGCTGTGAGATGGCGTAATGGCTCATCTTTGCGCCCAAAACCCAGCGCCTGTGTCTCCATCAGATCAGTTAACCTCCTCCTGCCACCCCCATGTGCGGGCCGTCAGTGATCACAAAATAGATCAAGGTTACTGGAAACCCATATCCGACTTCGGCAAAACACTTGGTCAGGTTTGTGTGTGTGCTTGTCTGTGTGAGTGTGTGTGTGTGTGTGTGTGTGTGTGTGTGTGTGTGTGTGTGGGGGTTAGACAGTCATCTCTTGATGAAATCAGATGATGGCCACCAGAGGCTAATTCGTGAGATTGAATCTCTGCCTGCACGCCGGTGTTTTATTGGCCCAAGTGTGGTGGAGCCTGCAATTGGTCTTGAGTCAATAAAGGCATGGGCCGAAGGTGGCGGACCAAAAGTAATGCACCGTCAGGGACAGACCTCCCACCGTCGCGGTCAAGATTCTCCCACCTCAGCCCAGCAGCAGCTCTCTCTACCCGTCAGCCCCTGGTTTGGAAGGGTGTACTAGGGAACTGACAAGAGCAAATGTTTTGGTTCTTTTTGAACGGCCTTGAGTTTGAAACTCCGTGTGAGAGTGCAGAGTCCTGATTACTCAGCGTGCTTGATGATGTTTTTGAGCGTTTTGATTTCCTCACCACAAGCTTCCTGATGTGGTGAAAGTTCATCCTGGTCATTTTATTTTCCCTGGATTGTAATTGATTAGTGACTTCCTATGTGGGTATCCCAGCTGCTTAATTGAGGTTGTAACATGCATTTATCAGAGGGGCATGCTATTAGAATGGCTGAACTTTACATCTCTCTCCTCACACACACACACACACACACACACACACACACACACACACACATAAACAGAAACACAGACAGACACAAACCCAGTTAACATCACTTTGTATTTTCAGCTCTCTCTTTCCCATACACACTGATTGTACATACACCCCTTCACATACACATGACGATCTTTGGTGGTGTTGATGCATGTCCACGCTAAGACCACATCCTAATTTCTTCCTTTTTTCCACCCTACCATCCTACTTCAATGCCCTCACAATCAACATGCCCTAAATACCTCCCTGGCGGCCAGATGAACTTTAACAGCATACTGTGAGATGACGCCTAATGACTCATCTTTACGCCAAAACCCAGCGCCTGTGTCTCCATCAGATCAGTTAACCTCCCTCTGCCCCCCATGTACCCCCGTACCGCTTCCGCCAGTGATCACAAAATAGATCAAGGTTACTGGAAACCCATGTCCGACTTCGGCAAAACACTTGGTCAGGTTTGTGTGTGTGTGTATGTGTGTGAGTGTGTGTGTGTGTGTGTGTGTGTGTGTGTGTGTGTGTGTGTGGGGTTAGACAGTCATCTCTTGATGAAATCAGATGATGGCCACCAGAGGCTAATTAAATGAGATTATATCTCTGCCTGCCGCCATTGTTTTATTGGCCAAGTGTGAGTTGAACCTGCAATTGGTCTTGAGTCAATAAAGGCATGGACGAGAGGTGAGCGGACCAAAATGTGCACCGTCAGGGACCTCCACCGTGCGGTCAGATTCTCCCACCTCAGCCCAGCAGCGCTCTCTCTACCGTCAGCTAGTTTGGAAGGGTGGTAGGGACGACAGAGCAAATGTTTTGGTTCTTTTTGAACGGCCTTGCTTGAGTTTGAAACTCCGTGTGAGTGCAGAGTCCTGATTACTTGCTTGCTTGATGTGTTTTGAACGTTTTGATTTCCTCTACAAACTCCTGATGTGGTGAAAGTTCATCCTGGTCATTTTATTTTCCCTTGGGGTGATCCAACACACTCCTAAAGACATGGAGGCAGTAGAGTGGGTGTTGGGGCAGAAACTCCACCTTAAGAAGGTTAGATAACGCATTCTGCTGACATAGGAGGGAAACTAGTGTGTGTGTGTGTGTGTGTGTGTGTGTTTTTTTTCCCACTTTTGGACGTTTGAAAGCTGACCCTCTATAGTGGGCTGCCTTTTTTTGTTTTTATAGCTGGTTTCCATCAAGGGCAGCTGTGTTCTATGCCAATTTATTCTCAAACATCCAGAGCCCATCCGTGTATGCCGTGTGGTATACTGTATTACCTCGGTGGAAATCCACAGTCCAAGCTTCAGGTGGTTTCTTCTCCTACAGCTGGGTAATTGGCTGCTGACAGCGTCTCTCATTTTTACGGTGCCTCATACTTTTTGCTGACCTGGTAATCCCATGAACATATGACCCCACAGAGGAAGAAAGAAAGAAAGAAAGAAAGAAAGAAAGAAAGAAAGAAAGAAAAAAAAGAATTAAGAAGGAAAGCAAGCAAGCAAGAAAAGAAAGAGAGAAAGTAAGAGAGCTGAAATAAATCCATCAGAGCAGGTCAGACTAATTGGTCAGTGGCTAGGAGTGGTTGCGTCTGTAAAACTAATTGGTCAGTGGCTAGGAGTGGTTGTGTCTGTAAAATGGTGTTCATAGGAAAGACAGAAAAGTGGTGATGACAACATGAAGCTGCTGGGCCCTTCCAGTGGAACAGAACCATGCCTACTGTCATTTGCAATCAGTAGCCTTTATTCATACACTATCCCATTTTGATATTATACATTATTATTATTATTAGTAGTAGTAGTAGTAGTAGTAATAGTAGTAGTATAAGCTATATTTAGTGATCTCTTTATATTATTTAATTGAATCATTATTAACTAGTGCTTTTAATCTTTTATGTCTTTTATTTATATTATTTTTCATTTTACACAGTCATGTGACTGACGAGCTAACCAGGCTTATATTTCACAACCTTTTGTACACTGTTATAACTGTATAAAATCTGAAATCTGAATTCCCGGGAATGAAAAAGAAAAGAAAGAATCAGAGGAGAGGAAGAAAAGAGGAAAGACAGGAGGAATGACATATCCAGAGGAGAGGAAGAAAAGAGGAAAGACAGGAGGAATGACATATATCCAGAGGAGAGGAAGAAAAGAGGAAAGACAGGAGGAATGACATATATCCGAGAGGGAGTAGCTCAAGGTGGTGATGATTTGGAAACGGTATTCCTTAGAGAGAGACAGGGAGGAGGATAGGTAATAGAGAGGAAATTCCAGAGCTTATGCCCTTCCAGGAGAGCACCCTATCTGCCTCCGATCTACTCTGGGACCCAAGAGGCTGAAAGCGACAGAAGGAAAAGAAGGGAAAGGAAAGGAGAGAAAACGAGTGGAAGACAGACATAAGGAAAAGAGAGTAGCAGCGATTAGACATATCTGACAGATCCGTAACAGATATGGCCCAGAGTAGCTCCACTGAGAGGTGCTGGTGCTGTTTGCTAAATGGCTGTCTGAGTGATGGAATAAATGACGGAGCAGACCGCTGCTGCGTCAGACTTCTCCTCCCTCTCTCTCTCTCTCTCTCTCCTTTCTCTCCCCCTATCTCTCCCTCTCTCTCTCTCTCTCTCTCCAAGGCATTATATACCCCCCCTGTTTCTTTAAAGCATTATACATTTCCTTTCTCCGTCACTCTCTCTCTCTCTTGCCCTCTCTCTTTCTCTCCCTATCACTCCTCTCTCCATCTCCCTCTTCCTCTCTCTCTCTCTCTCACCCTGTCTCTCTCCCTGCCTTCCTCTTTCACTCCCTCTCTATCCTCTCTCTCTCCTCTCTCCCTCATTGCTAAGAGCAGCAGCTTCCATACAGCCCTTACAGAACTGAGTGGACAGGGCGTCTGCCATCTCGGTGTGTTTCGCTTGGTGCCGGTCTTTCCTCGCGCCTCATTTGCCCTGATGGCAGTTTAGTCGGAGTTGGTGTCCAGAGGGCTGACTCATTAAACGGACCCCCCGCCTCCCATCCCTCTTCAAAGATGGCCGCAGTCTGGTCTGCACGATTTTTTCCTGTTCAGCAATGATTTAGGGGCTTTTCAACCCCAGATTTGTTTTGTTTTGCTTTATTGTTTCCTCAGCGCGTTGGCACGGAGGGCCGGAGGGCCGTGCCAACTCTGGGGCTCGATGGATGACCAGCTGGGAGCCGCTGGCAGCACGGGGGCCCAGGGACGCACGGAGAGAGTGTGTAGTCGCGGAGTCAGTGAACGCATCATGTGTCATTATGTGGCTAAATGCGGACATGGATTGGTCCCTCTAATTGGTTAAGGGTTGGAGTGAAGTGAACGTCCAGAAGTGAGCCTCTCCTCTCCTCAATTTTATCTGAATATGAATGAATGAACATACATATGAATGATTGAATGAATTATTGGTTCAGTGTATGAAGGAATGGATTGATTTATTGATTGATTGATTGATTGATTGATTGTTTGATTGAAAGATTGATTGATTGATTGATTGATTGATTAATTAATTAATTGATTGGTTAATTTAATGCAGTTCTGAATAGGTAGGTGCAAGCGTGCTTGCATGCATGCTATTAAGTAAAAGTAACAGTATGTTTGTGGAGATGGTCTAACATAGGACAGCCTTCCCATCCTGCGGTAACTAATGTTTAGCATTCACCAGAGTGATGTGCTGTTAGCCGCTATGCTCGAGTATGCTCACTACACACAGGCAGTCTGCTGGGGAGGAGAGGAGCTATAGCTCACTCTGATTTGCCCATTACTATGTGTTAGCAGTGGAAAAAACCTACAAGGTTCCTCATCGCAGGTCGCAGCAGAGGGCTGAGCAGACAGTTCTGGTTCTTAGCAGGAGTGGGGGAGTGCATCCGCCCAGAGTGGTTGTTTGCCATCGGGGGAGCAGGGGACACACTCTACCCCAGAATTATTCCCGGGTAGTGGGGAGGAGCCAGTCTGCTTGAGCTGTGCAAACACAAATGCATTATTCAACACAGAGGTGTTCAAGTTTTGCTACAGAATGTGTAATATGATTATTATTTTCCGTATTAAGGCCACGCAGAGGTTGCCTGAAAAAGAAATGTAATTAAATAATTGATATCCAATAATGTTGAAATCAAATCACAGCATGGGGTCCATGTGCAGAAAGTTCATTGAATGTTAGGCAATTTTCTTTCAGTAGCATTTTATCAGTGTAAAATGGTTGTTAAAGACCACAGGAACAGGCAGTATGATAAATAGCCGTTAGCTAGAGCAGCTAAACAGCCAACTGGATCATATTATCTACATATGCATATGCAGAGGGATGTACTTGCACTGTTCACCTGTCCTTAAAACCAACCCCAGGATCAATTCACAAATAGATACTGCTAGTACCCAGGGGGATGATGATGCCATGGCAGAAGTTGTGCACCTGTTGTGCAATTCAGATTATGTGTTGCATTCACATGAGCTGGGAAGTGAAAATGTCTTCACATCATTATGACAGTGACATCATGCAAATTTGCCCTGGGAATCTGCACAACACTCTTGATATTAGGTCAATATTAGGTTATGTAGGCTCTTGTTAGTGCATGCCACTAACATCTATAAAAACAATATATTTATGGAATAAAACTAGATGGGTAGGCCTCGGATTAACATTGCTGTTTATTGTTAAACTGCAATCTTTTGTAGCCAGCGGAGGGCATTTAGCCAACTATGCGTCTGGACAATATTGTGCGTCTCCCCTAATTCTGAAGCAGTGGCACCGCTAAATGAAGAGGAAACACTCAGAAGAATGTTAATGTTTTAAATAGGCTACATCAATACAATATATAATATGTGAACTGAAACTGGACGGGCCATAATAACCTCTGACTAGTTTAGGCAACTTGTTGTTAAATTGCAATGTGAGCGGCAGCCAGCAGGGGAGGATACATCGGCAGGATTATTCAAAAAGCAACTGCAGCTACATTGTGCTTCTGCCCTGATACCGTGGCGGTATTAATTTCAACCGTGGCGTAGGGGAAACACTGTGAGAGAACAATGAAACAAGGCTGATCATGACATCTCTTACACAATGGACTGGTTGGGTTTAATTTTGTTGTTATTTCAATGATGGAGCTCTGAAGGAGACCTCGACCATCCACTATGGGAATAACAAGGTTTTTTATATTTATTTTTTGTGTTTATTTCTATAAATAAAGCCTCAAGGACTCCCCCTGTGGAGGGCATCTGGCCCAGTCTGTGCACGTGACACACACCTCTATCACTAATGTGGAGAGCGGCAGACTTACCTGTGGCAAGACTGGGTTTTACAGATGCAGGTGGAACTACATTTCCCATCATCCTTGTATGCCCCCACCCCCTTGGTTGCCACCATTGGCTGTGAGTCCTGGCGACTGAGCCAGACTACAGAGAAGCCAGTTCAGCTGCCACCTGGCACTTACCAACTGATTAAAATCCCTAAAAGCCTGATGCTGGAATGTTTAAAAAAAAAAGCACAAAAAAAAAAAAGCAAAACCTGGGGGGTGATTTAAAGCGACATCTCTATTCTGATAGACCCGAAGCATTGAAAGGAGGCGATAGAGATTCATATTCTCACATTTCGCGGGGCAAGTCAATTCTGACAGAATAATTTAAACAGTGGTATTAGAGATTGCCAATACCAGCACGTAATCCAAAACTCATTCGTATTCAAATCTGGTTTGACGGTTGTGTGGGTTGATTATGCATGCCTCTGGAACCTCACTCCACACGCTGTGTGCTGCTGGAATACAATTTCAAGTCACTATTCCTCTCCCACCGTAACAGAGAGGGGAGAGTGAGAGAGAGAGAGAGAGAGAGAGAGAGAGAGAGAGAACAAATAACAACTTTCTTGTTACAAATTGCACAGTTAGCTAAGGTAAGAGCATGTGCCTTTGGGCAGAGTCGTAGAGATGTGAATCACTACTCAGACTTAAGAGCTGTCAGTAATTATGGCACTGACACCACACAAACAACACACACACACACACACACACACACATACACAGGATGTGGGTGGTAGATAGTTGAGTAGGGAAGCTAGTGATTTAGATGTAGGAGGGATTACTCTCATCACTTAACCCACCCTCTGCTGTGGGGGTGATGTAATCTGTGAGAGTGGGTTTCTACCAGTTCTATGTCGGCCTTCAGAACATCTTCAGAATCCCCCCCCACCCCCTACCCCCCTCTGGTGGGGGAGAACTGGAACCTGACTGACTAACTTAAGGAATCAGGGACAGTCGGTTTGCTGTCTCTCTCTCTCTCTCTCTCTCTCTCTCTCTCTCTCTCTCTCTCTCTCTCTCTCGCTAAGTTCAGGTTTGCAGGCGAGGCAAAGTAGGAGGAGAGAGAGGGCTTGCTTCTACAGAGGAGGAAAACAGTGTTACAGTGTGTGTGTGTGTGTGTCGCTGATTGCTTTTGGAGGAGGTATTGGATTGAGCGCTCCTGAAATACTGCTGCCTGCTCAGGCAGGTACGGCTACGGAGCTGGGTGCTTGCCTGTTTGTCTGACCGATTGACGGTCATTTGTAATTTGGCTGAGCACGCCTCACAGTGTTTTTGGCTGGAGCACGAGCAGAATGTGGTCCTTGGCCAACGTGCAAACTTACTCCACCATGTCTTCCTTTAGTCCTTAAATCCCAACCGAGTCCCTCTCACTAGCATGGCGACAGTGCGGGCCGAGACCCAGCGCTGGTTGACACTTCACACTTGTTTTGGTGGCCATGTGCCGTCTTCTCTCCTCCTCAGAAGGTTCTCTCCTGGCTGACACACAGGTCTCAGAGTTTCATCTCTGAACATCTTTCTCTCTCTCTCTCTCTCTCTCTCTCCCTTTCTTTCTGTCTTTCTCTGTCTCTCTCTCTCTCACTCCCTCTCTCTCATAATTTCCCTCACGGGATCAAAAGAGTATATATACTTATACTCTCTCTCTTTCTCTCTCTCACACTCTCTCTCTGTCTCTCTCTCACACTGTCTCTTTCTCTGTGCGCTCAAACTCTCTATCTGTTTGCAACATACTGCACTGAGATGTCATGTTCTTTCCCACCCTGCTTTTGTTCTCATTAGACACCAGATTCCCTTTGTTTTTCTCCACCATCTCTGACGATGACTAGCAGAATATGCTCACCCCAACCCACCTCAGCCTCTCAGAGAGAGAGAGAGAGAGAGAGAGAGAGAGAGAGAGAGAGAGCGAGAGAGAGAGAGAGGGAGGGAACAAGAAGGAAGCAAAGACTAGTGGAGGTAGGGAAAAAAGCCAAACTTCTCATCAGGCATTGATTGTTTGAGCCCAGTAGCATGTTAGAGGAGTGGAGTGCGGGGAAGCAGCTGTCATTTGTCCTTCCCTGTGACAGGCCTTTGGGGTTTTGATGGTGGACTTGTGCTCTGTTTATCGTTTGAGCCTACACAAACGCCGAGGCTTCAAAAGGTCTGCAAAGGACAGGGAAGGTCAACGGAGCACGCCTGGCTGTGGTTTCATCTTTGAGGTGGATAGGTGGAGTTCAGAAACGGAGGATGGAGGCTTCTCTTTGCTATACTGTACATAAGCACAGCGCCAGGTTCTACGCTTTAAGACATCAAAAACAATCAGTAGAGTAGAGATTATGTACAGCAGTAGTAGAAGTAATCGAATAGTTGGTAGCTGTAGCATACATAATGAAATAATAGTAATAGTAGTGGTAGAAGTTATTGGTGTATTAATGATAGTAGTGGTAGTAGTAAAGACAATTGTAGTAATAGTAACAGTGGTAGTTGTAGTTGTTGTATCTGTGAGTCAAACGAGTCGGCATCCTGTACACTGGAGTGGTTTTTGAGCATTCTCCTTGCTCTGCACTGAACTGTGAGATGAAGGCTCTATGTTGGTGAAGCGTGGCACACAGCAATAACACCTCAGTGTTGGGCTGAGACCAGCAAACCCGACGCCCGGGCTATGCAAAGACCCTCAGCAATGTTTCACTTGATTGGCGCTTTGAGCCCCTTTTTGATTCTCACAATTTTCTGCTCAGCTCACCTCGTGTTGGCATTCTGCTAAGCCGCCGCTGCTGGGGAATGCTGAGCCTTTGAGTGCCGTGTGTGTGTGTGTGTGTGTGTGTGTGTGTGTGTGTGTGTGTGTGTGTGTGTGTGTGTGTGTGTGTATTTGTATGTATGTGTGTGGGTGTGTACGTGGGTGTGTGCATGTATGGAATGGATGTGTGGTCCAGATATTTGTTATGTTTTGTCTCAGCCCAGGGGTCGACTGCATAATCACTGCATTTTATTTTCCTTTTTCGTACAGCACACGCCGGGGCCTTGAGGACTGTGAGGTGGTTTTTTTTTCTTCTTTTACTTTATTATTTTTTCTTTGTGTAATATCTAGTTTGTTGATTTTTATTTTCCTCCTTGAGAAAGTTCCTGTCTTTGTGGGGGAGCAAATCAAAGACTACTGGCTCTGCAGGCAACATGAGTCGAGGTGCCAGGATTTAGGCAGAAAGAGAGAGAGGGGAGAGAGAGAGAGAGAGAGAGAGAGAGAGAGAGAGAGAGAGAGAAAGACAGAGGACCAGAGAGAAATAGAGAAATAGAGGGAGAGAGTGAAAACAACACAGAGTTGTCACTCTCTGAGGCAAAAACAGACTGTGATTGGACTTGATTTTTGTTCATTTTGTATTGCTGTGGTGATTAGGCCGTTGTGGTCAGCAGGAGGCCTTTTTTGACCATTGACTAGAGAGTGACATTAACCCTTCAGACCCATTCCAGCCCGCTAACTCTGCTGAGGTTTCATTTGATTAGTAATTACTGGCCATTGTTGAAATGCAGCAGATTGCCTTGGTAAATACTATGCCATGACTAATGCATCCAGGCCCTGTGGTAATGGGGTGTGCAACTAATTAATTAAATAAATAAATCATTTTATTTATTTGTGTTAATTTTATATATATATATATATATATATATATATATGTAATATGTCTCCACTCTTTCAATTTCATATTAATGGGTGATGTGCAATCCTTTTTTAGTAATAGTTCTTATATTTCTTTTCAGCCCGGGAACAGATGTTTTATTGCCCTCATGACACTATATGTTGATTAGAAAACATCATCTTGTCTGTCCTGTCCTGAATCCTCTCTTAGTTCTACAGTGAGTGGCCATCAAAGCGCATCTCCGAAATTGAACTGACCGCAGTTGTCATGTTGTCTTTGTTAGTTTCGGTGAGTCACTGGCCACTCTTTAAATTGATATTTTTGTCTCTGCTTCAACTTCTGATTGGTGCTGTCAGCAATTTTTGGACTCAGTGGGACTCTTAGCATCTTGGCAGCATGGGAACAGCAGAAGGGATGGTTCTTTGTGGACGGTTCATTGGGTCGGTCCCTGTCCCAGTTCCATTCGGTCTGTGCCAGAATGGCAGTTCAGTTTGAAGTGGATCTGATCCTAATTTGCTGGCTAATCTGAATCACTGCAAATTACTATTTGTTGTGTTGCCCAAAACAAGTTTTTTCAGAGTTTGTCTTCCTTAGCCGTGGCTTCCAGAGGTCACAGCTACCTCACATCCTCCTTCAGACAGGGTCTCACAGCTTCCAGAGGTCACAGCTACCTCACATCCTCCTTCAGATAGACTGGGTCTCACCTCAGAGGCCTGCTACCTCACACTTAGATAGACTGGGTCTCACCCGGCTTAACGTCCACACACTCCACACAGTGTGTTCCCTAAACAGAACATTCTCCTCCTCTTCTTCCAGGTGGGCTGGGGTTTGGCCTGTTGTTCATGGATGCTAGGACAGGTTGTTTGTTTGTTTGTGTGTATGTGTGTGTGTGTGTGTGTGTGTGTGTGTGTGTGTGTGTGTGTGTGTGTGTGTGTGTGTGTG
Organism: Alosa alosa; assembly: GCF_017589495.1. NCBI lineage: Eukaryota > Metazoa > Chordata > Actinopteri > Clupeiformes > Clupeidae > Alosa > Alosa alosa. The sequence goes on from NC_063191.1 coordinate 14,914,710, forward strand.
TGTGTGTGTGTGTGTGTGTGTGTGTGTGTGTTGTGTGTGTGTGTGTTGCATGTGTGTGTGTGTGTGTGTGTGCGTGTGTGGCTAATGCACAGTGTGTGGTTTGGGACAGGGCACAGCAGTGTGTGGTTTGGGACAGGGCACAGCAGTGTCACGGACCTGCTGAAAATTTCTGATGGCTCAGCTGTCGG
>NC_063191.1:14919897-14922397 GCF_017589495.1 Alosa alosa
TGTGTGTGTGTGTGTGTGTGTGTATAGCCTGCTTTTAAAATGTGCTAGCCTACTTCAATGAAAAACTTCTCCTGGTCACTAAAATGACGCCAGGGTATTTCTAAAAGTTCGTGCTTTTGACCGTTCAGAACGACTGGTTTCGCCTTGCAGGGTCACAATTAAAAAATGTGTGGCATGTGAGACTAAGAGCTAATTTGTTTCTTTGAGAGTAAAACTGTCCTCAACATAAAAATGACAATGATCTGTCAAATAGAGCAGCAATTCACCTGCATTTCAATTGTATAGCATGTTGTATCCATATGCAACATATTTCTTTTTACTGTAAATTACACATAATGACTCACAGATATTATTTGTCATGCTGAACTTATTACATCACTTTATGACATTCCGTAATTCTCCTCAAAAAACAAAAAAAGAAACATGCAGACTTTAGATCTCCAGGATGATTTTATATTGTTCTGGAGTAAAATATGATTTCATAACAAAAAAACCCTGTCACCTGGGTCAAAAACACACCAACTAACTTGACAATTAAACATGATTGATACATTTTTGAGTGCTATGATGAGGATTTGGAGAGAGCCATGTTGCCGCACACCGATCTGATATGTCGCTTGCGGCATATCTCCTGTGGCACCATCCAGCAGTTTGAGTGACAGGTTGAAATGAATAGATGACAGCATGGCCACTGGATCTCAGGAGCATGGTTAGGCCACATCCCCCCAGGCATCTTTCACTGGGGAAGCTGGTTTGAGGGGATTTCAGTCCTGTCAAAAGAGTTGTTTCTGCAGACCTGTTGGCACTCACACATTGCAATCATGTCTCCCCTGCCGTGCACTGATTGTGGCTGAGAGCCTGGGGTTTGTTTGGTGCGCATGAGATGGCAGGTGACTCCTCAAGATATGAGAAGAATCGAGGATTAGGGTCTAGATCATGCCTGAGTCCCACCTATACAGCTTGGAGTGGGATGAAAAAAACAATATGGTGGTTTGTTGCAGTATTTATACTGATGATACGTTAGTGTGCTGTGTCATCAAGTATTGCTGTATCATGATGAGTGTTGTTGTGGTCAGGTCCAACAACCATGTCCATTTGAGACAGAGATCTGACCTATGCTGCTACCATCCTGGGCCTGACCTGAAACCTGGTTCTGGTTTCTCTGAGACTGAAAGCTCCCTGGGCTGTCACAAACCTGGATCTCATCTGGAACGTATCTGGTCTGAATGGCAGTTCACAACCTGATCCATCTGACGTACATATCTATTCTCCACCACGTCCATCTGTGTTCCATGTGGAGTCAGCAAGTGTGCTGTGGCTCGTTTCAGAAGTGACACTCCACTCTGCTCTCCTTGGACCCAATCGGAACATGCTGCTCCCCACAGCAGTGTCATAGTGAGAATGTGATAGGGATGGACGTGGAGTCATTTGCACTCTAATGGACCTGGACCTCATTTGGGTCGGACCAGAACCAGACTGAGACCTTAGCCAGTCACAGTCAATCTCCCCAACACACACACACACACACACACACACACACACACACACAAGCACACACACACACACACACAGACACACACACACACACACACACGCACACACACACACACACACACAAAAGAACCAGCCGTATAAGCGTGGAGTGGTGGTAGTGAAGAGGTTAAAGAGCTGGGTTAGTGTGCAGTAGGCAGGTTGTCATGTAAGTCACTTTGGACAAAAGTGTCTGCTAAATGTAATGTAATGTAATGTAATAAAATAGTTCAACTACTTTTGGCTCTATTCCTGAATGGATGATTCATGTTTTAAAGCACATGATCAATAGCTGGTTGTGTTTAGCTAATGCCTCTTTTTTTATCTTCAAATCCATTTTGTATCAGAGTAGTTGAACTTGCTGGGGGAATGCTTAGTCATTCTGTTTATCGAGTGAGTGATTCTGTTTGATATGCAAGTCTATTTTTCATGTCGCCAAAAGTCCTCCATAGTCGCTACTTCTATTATTGTTTTTTTTGGAGGGGCATGTTACAGTTTTTCTCAGTCGCTTTGGTGCTTTTCTCAGATCAGAATGAAAATTCTCATAACTATTAGTTCAACCTCCACAACATTTAGTCATTTGTGCACATCATAGTAGCAATTTCTCCTTCCTCTGAACAAATTGCAAATGCTTTTGAACATGTATCAGTTGCTTTGTCATGTCAGTCAAAATGAACTATACTTATGGATGCTGAATAGTCGTTCCCAATAAAACTAATAGTCTTCATTTCATTGCTTGAGTCATTACATACAAAATTGGTGAACTAGTTATCAAATTCTGTCACAATGCTGTAGAATTGCAAGGAGCATATACAGTAAAACTGTGAAACGTACATACAGTATTCAGTGTCTTGTACTCACTTACTGCCCTAACTACAGCAATTTGTAACTTTACCATAGTTTTCAAATGGCTGTACAAGTACTGTATAGTGCTCTTTTGAGCGTTTTCAGGTAGTGTCATCGAGTTCTG
>NC_063191.1:14927397-14972397 GCF_017589495.1 Alosa alosa
TTGAGTCGTAAGATAAAGCATGGGCACAGGTAGAGGAACTGAAGACCTGACAAACAGGGTCTTCACTGAAATGTAATTATGCAAGGTAGCTTTAAGAAATCTCACATATCTGAATTAGTTTGCAATAAACACACATTTCCCATCCTGAGATGCAAATGCCGGGCCTACAGGGAAGCAAATTATGTTTTTTAAGCTCCAATGTAATTGGAAAATGAAGAAAACACTATGATAATCAATAATTATGTAAAGCAAATATTCCAATAATGATGTGAACGAATATTCCAGTACTGATTTAAACTCGAGCAAAAACAACTCCTTTTGCAATAAAGTAATTACCAACACCTTCCCCATGTGGTCTTGTAAAGCATACTTTCGAGCAGTTTATGAGTTCAGCATCGACTGCAACATTTATAAGGAGCCACAGGAATAGAGACAAGATTTTAGGAGGGCATCTGGCTTCTATGTTGCTATCACTGTCTTGCATACGGCCTGGAAGACAACTGCTTGTGTTCTGTTTTGAGGAGACGCTTTGTGATGCCATCAAACCCATATCCTGGCCCACGTTCAGGTGGCACAGGAGTTTTGGCCACCACTGCGGTAGTGGCATTGGCGCGACATCGACCAATAATCGGGCCCTCGAGTCCGGAAAAAAAAATCCGCCCCTCTCGTGAAAGGACCAGTGCGTGTGTGCGTGCTTCTCGATGAGATAGCCTTGTCCGCGGAGACAAACTCGCTTTAGTTTGAAGCTGCGGGTGTTTACGAGGTGGCTCTTTTTCTTCCCACGCCAGTTTACCTCCTAAGTGGTGCCATTACACCTCCCAGCGAGGCTCAGATAATTGTCCGAAATCAATTTCGCCCCCCCGAGGGGGGACCCGGCTCTCCAGGTGGAGTTGCTTATGGGCTTTGCCCTCTCCTCCAGATTGGCTGCCCATTACAGGGATCAAGTAGCCATTTCAGTGGTAGCACTTCCTATGGGCCTGTGCCCAGTGGAGTGAAGCTATATGCGGCATTCCCTCCGGGGATCGCTCTCTTTGAATCCACATTCACAGATGGGGGAGATTCAGCCTGACAATCGGATGAGAGGGGAGTTAGAGCTGGCCAGAAATTAGACAACAGCAGCGACTTGATTTATGTATTTTTTTTCTCTCCTCTGTTCCTTTCAGTCATTGTCACCCTCTAACGATGATGATGGTGATTATGCAAATGAGACCAAAGGGTGTGTTTTTCTGACTTGCTTGATTTGGCTTCTTTGAGCTGGGCGTCAAGAAATGTGCTTAAAATGCAGGCAGAGTAGCAGAACACGCGGAGAGATCATGACTTAGAAGAGCAATGGTAGTGGTGAGTGTTTTGTGTGTGTGTGTGTGTGTGTGTATTTGTGTATGTGAGTGAGACACACACACACACATACACACTGCTAGCGAGCGAGGAGAAGTGTTTTAAAAAAGAAAGTGAAAAAAAAAACATGATGGAAATTCAATTTAACTTTTATGCTGAGCATTATATTAAGTATCTATATACTGTACATTAAGCAGCATCTTTGCATGAGAGGCCTTGGAGGTGATTCTCAACATTTATTTATTTCCCTCCCTAAATCCAAAACCCAACCCACCCACTCACCCCACTGGCATCCTCCCCTCTATTGGTTTTTTAATTTATTTATTTACGCACTCCCCGGAGGTGTATTGCAGCCTAAGCAGGAAACGGCGAGAGGATAATCAGTCAGGCGCGCGCCGTGGAGGCACGTTGGAAAACGCGGGAATCAGCAGCAGAAGCATCGCTGGAGGAAGATTTGATGCAAACCGGCGGCCCTCCCCTCCTCTCCCTCCCGCTCCGCTCTCTGCCGCCTCTCCCTCTAAAAGCCGTCGGAGCGCTAATCAATCATCGCAGCCTCCCACCCGCGCGCAGCTCGGCCGCAGGATGTGCACCAGCCGATGCGTCTCCTCCTTCGCTCGTCTGAGTTTTTACCGGCGATAACTTTAAAGACGACTGCATTTACTCCCACTCAGAGGCCAACGTGTTCATCACCGTTGATGATGGCACGACCGATTCGCATGGTTCTTAACAGTGTCCGCAGAATGGAGTTTTATACATTTTAGCCGTCATTTCAGTCACGCGGTAGTGGGAGACTTGATCAGTGTGTAGTGGAAGGTGATGGCCTGACGTGGAGAGACACTGGCCACCACTGTGTGACTGAAAAAGTGTTGGCTCTGATATGGCATCCACTCCATCCTCTGTCACGCAACCATGACTGACTGACAGAGAGAGAGAGAGAGAGAGAGAGAGAGAGAGAGAGAGAGAGAGAGAGAGAGATGCACGCCATCTCTGAAAGGCAGCTTTCATCTCAGGGGTAGTAGTAGTGTACGACTCTAGATGACCAACACTTTGCTGTTATAGAAAGCCCCATAATGTACAGATGGCCAGCTATGTTATGTATATTCATGCAGACTTAATCATGAGGTCAGCAGTTTTGATTGGTCATTTCTGTTTTGGCTATATTTCGTCAAATTAGCTGCTTTTTCAGAAAACATAAAGATTATGTTTTTTTGTTGTAACCTGAGAAAATTGTGACACTGTCTGCAATATTTCTCTAGGTCTTGTTTTCTTAGGACTTTCTCTGTCTCTTTCCTCCTACCCTTACGAAAAGGAGCTTCACTTTAATGGTGCTGTGACAAATTAGACACACACACACACACACATTCACACACACTTGCTCTTGAAAGGCAATCAAGTGAACTCACTCCCCATCATCTTAAATGTGCCATTAAAAAGCCTCCCTGTCAGAACCAATCCCAATCTCATCCCATCTCCTACAGAGACTCGACGCTGGTCACTGCGGAGAAGAGAGGGAGGGTTTTGTCCACCTCTGATCGACCTCCCGAGTTGTAAAATACTCTGCTGATGATTGAGGCAACATTTCAGAAAGGCGGCTTTCATTGTAGTAGGGGTCATTCAGACGACAGACACTAGAGCCCAGAAGGTAGAGTCTCCAACTCCATGTCAAGCAGCTTACCATCTGGTGTGTATTCATGTGTGGTTTACCAAGATGTGAGGTGAATATGATAAGATACCATTTATGAATGGCTACTTCTGTTTTGGCCTCACTCTTTCACATGAGGGGCTGTGATATGGACCTCTGAAATTCGCCTACAAAAAAGCTGCCATCTTTGAGATCCGGTATCTGGCGATTTTTCCTATGGGAAAATAACATGGGGATTTTGAATTATCGCACCTGTTAAACTCTCGCGGGGATAAAAAGGTCTGAAATGCAGACATTTTCCTGAACATACTGTACTTTTGTCCTCTGCCTTCGAGTGGCGTACTTAGATTGGTGCTACCCCAGAGTTAACTTGCAATGCAACTTGCCATAGGTAGTTAGCTTCAATTAACATTCGGATCTCCTTACAGTATATGGGCAAAGATGGCAGCTTTGATTCCTTTTTGTAGGTGAACTTCAGAGGTCTATTCCGCATGGTGTTCCACTCTGCTGTTCGGTGTCCAGTGAGCGCGTCCTTATTCCCCAGCAGCATTCCAGGCCATTAATCTCGGCCGCTGCCGTCCGGTGATGGAGTGGCCCCGGCGAGTCACATTGTACCCGTGTCACGCCGCCGCACACGAAGCATCAGGGTCGAACGACCGGGTTGCCCGGTACCTCGTCCGGTGGCACGCGGAGAGGGATGGCCATAATTTAATCAGCTGACCTCCACTAGTGAGGCCAACAGCCACAGGCAGTGTGTGTTTGTTTATTTATTTACTTTTTAATTCACCGTTTATCGTTCATTTTCCCTGTTTTATGTGTGTCATCTGGTCGAGCACTACTTGAGCACAGCGATTGTTGTGTAGGCAGACAAGGTTTTAGACAAGAACACAAGCACCCGTTACAGTATGACAAACAACCGAAAAAGAAAAAAGTTTAGCACAAAGCAGAGAAAGTGATATTGTTTGATACAAAAAACATTTTCTCATACCTATTACGCCTATTTCTTACATATTGACCGATGTACAGGGCACTCTTATTGACAACAAACCAGGTGACATGCACAGGAGACATGCAAAAATACGACAGCATTAAAGGTGCTCTAAGCGATGTTGGGTAACGTCACTTCTGTTGACGTTCAAACAAAACTCCCTTTTCCTCCCTCCCGTCCAATTGAAACTCTCCTAAACGTGCATCTTGTCGGTGATTAGCTGGGACAGTTTGCTATGTTTTTATGGTCCAGGCTGGACCAAGTTGTTTTTGTTGCTGTTTTCAGAGCCTGTGCTGTCCACAGAGGGCGTGTTTTTTTACAGTGTATTCAGGGCGCAGGCAGCTGGTGAGGTGATGGTGAGGTGATGTTTGCTGTATGTGACAAAAAAAATGTTAGCTTAGAAACCGCGTAACATGGCTTAGAGAAACTTTAATATTAGCGAAATGCCAAAGCATTTTTTTTTGCCACTCCTGAGCTTATTTCCTGACGTGATCGTCACTGCCCTTTAAATGGAGCAGCCACCAGCGCGGCACAGTCCATTTCAGTCCCCATGGATCGCTATTGACGAAGGTTTTACGGCAGGAAAGCAGATCATAGCTTGTTTATTGTCCTAGTGTTTTAATGTGAAGAGGAGAGGCTGCGGTGCGCTCGAATGGAGCCTGATGGATAATATTGGGACGACCCTGCCGACCCTTTTAGGGGCTGCTATCATAGACTATAATAACACTTTATGGATCTGTTGATGGACAGCGGCAGACAGCCCGCTCAAGCAACGGTGGCTATCACAGCATGTGTGTGTGTGTGTGTGTGTGTGTGTGTGTGTGTGTGTGTGTCTGCGTGTGTGTGTGTACGTGTATGTATACCCTGGATGCAGGATTAATACCCCTGCCTTGGTTTGTGAGCATCTCTGCCCCTGGCTGTTGCTGGCTCCAGTGATGTGATTCACCGCGAGGTTATATATTTTCCTGATGAATGGCGGAATCAATGTTGCCGGGAGAACACAGTTACTCCCAATGTCAAAGAGGTGCCTTTGGCTGAAACATTTATTTTTGCGTAGGCAGCTGTTACTCCACTGTCCTCCTGCACCGCGCAAGCGGGTGCCAAGTACCTTGGCATTTTCCCCTTGAAGTGATAGAGAGAGGTCAGCCCTGGTTGGGGTTGTCCTTTCTGGCCAGGATATTTTAGCGTGTGTTAGCAAGCAAGCACAATAAATAAGTCGATAAATAAATAAATAAATTGATAAATGCACTTGCTGATTGGGTACTTAACCAACAAAGGACTTAAGTCTATTTGAATACATTCAAAATGCATTTAAAAGTAATTGATGTTTCCTATTCCCTTATTTTTTATTCAGCACACAAAAGAGGAAAGCTGTGTAGACAGCGTGTGTTTTTTTTCTTCCTGTTGCCTGAATGTGTGTTCTTTTTCTGCAAATTTCCAGATGGGATTTTGAGGAGAAGTACTTTATTGCTCTTAGATAACACTCTTGAGAGAGAGGCTTATAAAAATGTTCCAAGAACGGCAAATATAAAGCCACTTCTTTTTATTCACTGGCAGGTTCCTGTGTGGTTTCAGGCTGGCGACTTGCATTTTACCTCTCAACACCTCTCAATCTGTCTCTCTCCCAATTGGTCTCTCTCTGTCTCTGTCTCTCCATTGTGGTGTCATGTAAAATATTGTCGTCTATATGAAGTGGATCAATAAATCCCATTAACGTGACTTATTCCTCCCTCAGTGGTATTAAGGTGTGGAGGCTCTCAGAAACGAACGCAAACACACCATTGTAACATAACCATCTCCTCATCCTTCCTTGAACAACACTTCACGCCTTCAGTACCTCTTCACCCTCAGGCAGTGGACCGGTGTGGTTCTCATGAAATGCACTGCCACTGTCCAGACAAAATGTGTGTGGGAATGCACCTCTTCTACTTCTACCAGAAAGACTCACAAGACAGAAATATAATTAACAGATTTAATCCTGAATAGGATATGTGAACAATAAGAAAAGTGAAAATGTCAATGAATAGCAATCTGAATATTGAAACCATCTTTGGTCGCACACTTCATACTGTCACACAGGCTACAGGGGTCTTCATAAGTCTTTATTTTGACCACACTCTAACAGAACGCTGTCACAAGGCTGATCTATCCATGTTCTTAATTTGTCATGGCAGATGTTAGATAAATGTCAATGATTTTCATCACAGACTAACTGTATCTAATGACTGAACAGAGTTGAGTTATAGACCATTATAGACGACCATTAAGACGTTTCTCATGATGTTTGATGCTATTGCAGTATTACCATGTGTCATATTATAGCAAGAGACATTTTAAGTTATTGCACTGACCTATAATGGTGACAGACTAGCTATGTCATTGTACATTAGTTAATTGGCATGGTAACTCATAACTCACTACATCTCTCCCAGACCCAGACTTGCAGTTTGTGGCAGGCTTGGAGTGAAGTGTTGGATGGGCACATTGCATTTAAGATATGATATGTGGAAGCTTGTCCTCTGCTAGGATCCAGGATTACACAAATATAAATTAAATATGAATAATCTTTCAAGCTTTATCCCAAACAGGGTTTGTTTAACTGGGTATTCATGCGCTCAAATGGAAGAATTCGGTTCTTCAGGTACCCCAAGTTTGAAACATTTAGATCACAGCTTTAGTATTCCACTACAGTGACTGACGCAGTCTCTGAAGTATTAGTAGCTGGAGGTGGCTATACACTACGTGCCATGGGCCAACCTCTAACACTCTGGCGTTTATATTGACGAGGCCGCGAGTGGGTCAGGCGCTCCAGACTATTACACCTCCTCCAGCACCTCTCTCTCTCTCTTTTTCTCTCTTATCTCTCTCTTCTGAGATGATGCGGTGTGCGTCCGCTGGCTACCGGGGCACCCAGGAGTCTGAGACTGAATTAATAATGAAGTGAATCGTCCAGAGACTGCCACCAATGTCCAATTTCAGCCTGAAATATCCTTGGACTGACTTTGCACAGGTATTCGGGCTTGGGGGGGGGGGATGGATATCTGCCGTGAGAGTTGCAAGGTTTGCTTCCGTTAACCCTCTGGAGAGAGGCTGAAGAACAATAAAGAGAGGAGAAGAGAGGCAGATATGGAGATAGTCAGAGGAGTGGAAGAGCGCGAGAGGGGAGAAGATAAAGAAGAGAGAGAAAGATGGAAATTTACAGAAAGAGGGTGTAGAGAGACAGAGGGAGAGAGAGAGAGAGGAAGAGAAAGTGTTTGGATGCAAAAGAGATAAGAAAAAACTGAAAGAGAGGGAAGTGGAGAAGAGAGAGAGAGAGGGATGGGGTGCGACAGAGACGGGCAGAGACAAGCATAGTGAAAGAGAGGAAGGAAAGGATAAAGGATATAGAGCAAAAGATAGGAGGGGAGAAAAAGTGAGAGAGGAGTGAATGGAGAGGGATTGAGGAGAGAGATAGAGAGAAAAAGGTAGAGGAGAAAGAGATAGAGAGAAAAAGGTAGAGGAGAAAGAGATGGAGAGAAAAAGGTAGAGGAGAAAGAGATGGAGAGAAAAAGGTAGAGGAGAAAGAGATAGAGAGAAAAAGGTAGAGGAGAAAGAGATGGAGATAGAAGCCACCCCCCTTTCCCTTTTCCCCTTGTCTGTCGCCCCTGCTCACACATCGGGTCAGAAAAGAGGGCAATGCAACACAGAGGGTTCGTGGAATGAAAAGGATGAAGAAGAGCAATAGAGTGAAAGAGAGATTGACCCCATTCTTCACCTCTCTCTCTCTTCCTCTCTCTCTCTCTCTCCATTTCTCCTGCTCTCTCGTCAGTGTCACGGGACACAAGGAGGGAGGAGAATCCTGTGCCATGTGATATTCAGCACAATTAAACTTCTGTGCACACAAACACACTCTCCTCTCCTCTCTCCTTCAACACAGGCTACACACAACGCCTCTCCTCTCCTCTCTCCTTCAACACAGGCTACACACAACGCCTCTCCTCTCCCATCTGTCCCCACAAAAGCAGGCTAGGACTGGATATAAAGACACACGCACACGCGCACGCACACACACACGCACACACACATACATGAATACTGAATATTCACACTTTTTTCCCAAATGTAATGTACATTCACACTTTATTCTTCTCCCTTGTCATCGCTTTCACACACACACACACACACACACACACACACACACATACATACACCCACATACATGCAGAACCATGCATACTCACTACTCACTTAGTTGTTCCCACATTCTAATGCCTGTTCCCACACACAAACACACGCACACACACACACACACACACACAGACACGCTTCACCACATACGTTTCCCTTATGATCATTTTTGCAGTCTCTGTCTCCCATTTCAGCGCTCCATTTGTAATCTGCATCCAGAGTGATGTATCTATTTCACCGCGACCCTGCTACCATGCGCACATCGCCCAAAGGAGATAGCCGCGCGCGCGCTGCCTTCCCCACCGTGCCGTCTGATAAATTATGCATCGGCCGAGCAGTATTTAGAGCCGCGCCGATCAATACGAGCCGCTGTTTTCTTATGAGAGATCCCCAAAGAGACGCCTTGTCACTCTGTCAAACATCGTTAGTGGTGAACGACGCCAGATGCACTGTGACTCTGGGGGGGTGGGGGACGAGGAAAACAGGAAATGTAGCTGAGGCAAATGAGTGCCGTTTTTCGGTTTGGCGTTTCCTGTTTGCATTTTGTTTGTGTGGTTTGCGCGCACAAAGTGAGGAGTCTAGGTCGCTTGGAAAAAACAAAAACAAATGAAAAACGGAATACGTGATTGATTTGTGTAGGGATCGTTATTAATCTACATTATGAGTTGGCACAGGGGGCATTTGTCTAGCCTGCAGATCATCGTATTGGTGTTTATTAAACAGCCATCCAATATCTCCCCAGCATTCTTTTAGGAAGGCCATCCAGTAACCTGCTACCCTTCACAGATGTATGGTGGAACCATGCATGTGTGTGTGTGTGTGTGTGTGTGTGTGTGTATGTTTGTGTGTGTGTGTGTTTGTGTGTGTGTCATATGGCATTTCTGACTGATGGAGATATTCCTTTAAAATAAATCAAGCACCGGTGACATTCTTTCAAGGACTCGGTGACATTATGTGGAAATAAAAAGGCGGTGAATCGAAATGGCCCCGGTGAGGTCGTGTTGCGGGTCCCAGGAGTCACTCAAAGGTTTCCACAAATGAGTCGGCTGGATTACATCAGCGGTCATTCAGCCTCATGGAGTTAACCTGAGCATGGTTATTCCAGTGATCCTCTGTCTGTCTGTCTCTCTGTTACCTTTCTCTCCGTGGTTTTAACTGTAAATGCACTGGCCATTTACATTTACAATTTGTCATTTAGGTGGCACCTTTATCCAAATACAAAAAAGGGGAACGATCAAGGTACAGTACGACAAGGACATGCAGCCATACGTATAAATGAAATATCAATTCGATTGAGTCGAATGTCAGTTCAAGCGAAATGTAGTCAGGGTTGTGGGGAAGGGGGTGGGAATGGGGAGGGGGGGGTATTCAAAACTACTCTGATTAACGTCATGTTCGTCCCCAGCGAATGTTTACACTTGTTATATTCCAAAAATAGACCACAGGTTGTTCTTAGACAGGATTTGTCCTTTAACACCGGGGCATGGCGTTGATCTTTGCCAGTGAATGCTGTCAAAAAGAGTCCACGGTGCTTATTGACTACAGCCACTGGTCTGTGCCAATGAGCTTTTGTGTGGATTCAACCCCGTTACTCTTCTGCTCGCAGCAGGATCATTGCGGCCCCCCGTCACCTCGACTGAAAGCGGCCGGCTTCCTCTATAATAGCAGCGGTCAGTTCCCATAGTGAGTGTGGACTGAGGACTGTGGCGGGAGTGTGTGTAGTGAGTGAGTGGGGGTGAGTCAAGAATAGCCATGTGGGCAGTAGGGTCACTTCAATTACACAGTGGGTGATCTTCTGCTTTCAGAGGGAACAGAAAGAAGTGGAAGATGAGAGAAAAGAAAAGAAAAGGAAAGAAGATAGAGAGGAAAGAGATAGAGAGAAAGAAAGAAAGAGAGAGGGAAAGATGGAAAACTCCCACATCATTCTCTTCTCTCCACAGTCCACTGCTGGCATATCAGAGACCGTTCCACCAGCAGAAATGGAAAGGAGGAAGGAGGGCAGACTGGACAGGCATCCTTAGTAACAAAGAACATTGCTCTTTTTCTCCAGCACACAGAGTCCACTGCTGTCCACTGCTGTCCAATCACTGCTGTCCACTCACTGCTGTTCACTGCTCGATTTAATACTGAGAGCTGAGAGGAGGCAGATTAGTGGGATGGAGTCAAGGTGTCTCTAAACAAAAACAAAAAGAAAGAAGGGAAAAAAGTACCAAAGAGATAACTTCATGTTGTGTGTGTGTGTGTGTGTGTGTGTGTGTGTGTGTGTGTGTGTACCACACCACACAACACCACACCACCACCACACCACCTCCAGCATCAATCCCTCTCCTCTCCTCTCCTTTCCTCTCGTGTCTCCAGGCTGAGGGGGCCCTTATCTGGCCGCTGGTCCGTGAACACATTTGGTCCCATGCTGCCGTGGGTGAAGGCCGCCCGATCGCTGTCCATGGTGCTTAGCATTGTCCCTCAATCGCGAGCCCAGCTGGAGTTTGCCAGCACGGCCGACTGCTGAGTAAAAAAAAAAAAAAAAAAGAGATGACAGCGTGCCCCCACTTTTGATTTATGGCGGATCTGTTTGCACCAGATTACGGTGAAGTTCATTCAGGAGGCGCTGAAGGAGAGAGATGTGTTCTCCGAGGTTCAGTAATCATTTATCATTAAGTGAAAGATGTGGAGAGCAACAGGCAAAACAACTAAAAAAAAGAGAGAGAATAATTCCTTCACTGATTGCAATTTACTGTCACACACGACAACACTAAAAAAAAATGTGCCCTGATTAAGGTTCTGCCTGAATAAATGATTGGCCTACAAATGTATTGTCATCGGTCCCACTGCGTGCACAGGCTTGTTTATAAGACAGAATGGTGGCTGCTTTGTATTTTAAAGGAAAGAAAAGAAAAATGGTGAAATTGGATGGGAGTCGTTGCCATTGTTTTCATGAATAACATTTGCAGATATGTCTCCCAAGATCCCTGCTCTTCAGCTTCTTGGCCAGTGGCGTGTGTTGGGAGATGAAGCCTGTCAGTAGATCAAGCAAGCTGACAATTAAAAGAAAAAAAAAAAAACTTCCACAAAGATAACTGTTTGATGGTAAACTAAAGCGAAATGAGCAAATTCAGAATCATAGTTTCAGCGGATGAGCGTTGCTTTTGATTCGTTTAGGGAAAAACAGCACTTAAAGAGGCAGAAGTCTAGAGTAGTCCTCGCTCATCTTTTAATCATCTAGAGGGAGGATGCTGAGCTCAAATCAAACATGTGGTTCACGTTAGCAGCCCCCCGCCCCAAACCAGTGACCAACAGAGAGAGATAGAGTCCCACGTTAGCAAACCCCCCCCACACCGTGGAACGGGACAATCAGCAAAGAGTTCGAGTGTCTGTCCGGCTCATGTCAAGTTATCAAGGGGCCTGAGCTCCCCACCGGCCCTGCAGACAGTGCTCTATGGGGGAGTGAGCTGATGCTGTGGGGAGTCTGACCCCAAGAAAGGCCGAGGGGGATCGAGGGGGGATTGGCCAGCTCTTAAGGAGGGACGCAGTGCTGTAATCTCTCTAAGAGGTGTGTGTGTGTGTGTGTGTGTGTGTGTGTGTGTGTGTGTGTGTGTGTGTGTGTGTGAGTGTGTGTGAGAGTGTGGGTGTGTATGTGGGGGGTGGGGGCAGAGGCTATGTCAGGGTGATAGATGAAGATTTGTGTCCATGTTCCATGCATCCCCGACAAACACACACACACACACACACACACACACACACACACACACACACACACACACACACACACACACACACACACACACACACACACAACCCTTATTGGGTTTGTAGCAAACTGATTCAATTTGTGCATTCTATTTATTGAGTTGGATGGCACAATCTTGTAAAATACAGCTAAACAATCTCAGTCAATGCTATAACATTTTAAATATTATTAGTATTTTCTATTGAGAGAAAGCCTCCAGCTATCTTTTGCCAGTGCCATTTCCTATACACCAGGAAATAGTGTCGTTCCTCGTCTTATTGTCATACTTTTATCTCTGTCTTTTAATTGAAGGTACTGAGAACAGTGCAAGTTCCACCTGTACTGTTGTGCACCAGAAATGGAAAACATAATGGAACAGATTTTCACTCTCCCTCTCTTTCTCTTTTTTCCATCTCTCTCCCTCTCATTTTTCATACCTCTGTCTTTCTCTCTCTGAATTCTTTATCATCCCTCTCTCTCTCTCCCTCTCTGTATCTGTTTTGTAATGCAATTTCACCTTAGGCCAGGGTTTTAGTAGACAGGGATAGCTGTTCCCAGCGAGGCTGCCTTCATCTGAGAGGCCTGATCCCGTGCGGAGGATTTGTGCAATTTAATAGACCTGATACGGGGATCTCAACTAGAGCTTATTATCTCCACATATTTGTATTTACATCCATTATAAGCCAACTAAATTGCATATTCCCATTAAGGTTTCATTAAACAAAACTGCATCCACTGATAATAAGCCAGTAGACTGAATGCTTGCTTGCTCAGGTCATTTGTTTGTGGTTCATTTCGCCAGTGAAAAAAAAGAAGAAAAAAAATGGCATCACTTCCAAACTGCAAATCTGTCGCTGCTGCCAAAATATCTTGTTAAATTATGCATCACTTTTTAATTGGCTGCTCCCGTCGTGGACGTGGGATTTGGTCTGTGAAGATGCTATGGGGAAGGTGTGGTCAGAGCAGGACTGGTGGAACCTCCAGCTGCTCTAGCTCTGATTCAAAGGTCAAACTACCCAGAAGGACGGGGTTGTGATACACATGCTCTCTCTCTCTCTCTGTCCTGCGCTCTATCTCTCTCTCTGTCCTGCGCTCTATCTCTCTCTCTGTTGGTCTCTCCTTCTCTTTCTCTCTCTCTCTCTCTCTCTCTCTACATCTCTTCACCTGTGTCCATGTTTAGCACAAACATTATGTTAATCTGACCCAGTCCCTTCCTCTTCTTCAATTATTCACATCTGCAGTGTGCCGTGTGTCTAGAGGACACAGCTGTGGCTTAGCATGTGTGTGTGTGTGTGTGTGTGTGTGTGTGTGTGTGTGTGTGTGTGTGTGTGTGTGTGTGTGTGTTTCGCTATGTGGCCTGGTATTTTGTCCGTTTGATAGATTTCCACCTGTGAACTAAACGGGGCATCAGAGTGAGGCATGCGTTGTGCATGTAGAGTCATTCCTCCTGTGACTCCTCACCACTGGGCAGCCCTGTCCAGACCAGGGCTTCCCCCCTTTCTCCTTTTCCTTTTACCTTCTTCTTCTCCTTCTTCTTCTTCTTCTTCTTCTTCTTCTTCTTCTTCTTCTTCTTCTTCCTCCTCTTCTTCCTGCTCCACCTGTTTGGGTGCTAATGTCCCAGTGGAGCGGCTGCACTGCTCTGTGGTGTGTGGAGGAGCGTGGTGGTGCCTTGCACGGGAGGGGAACGTAAAGCTGTTCCTCGTTAACTGGGGGCTGTTAGTTCCCAACCTGTGCTCAGTGGACTCAGTGCTTGATAAACAGTCTGCTTGTGGGACTCTGTGTGTGTGTGTGTGTGTGTGTGTGTGTGTGTGTGTGTGGTGTGAGTGTGTGCATGTCTGTCACGTGTGTCTCTGCATGTGTCATTATGCATGAAGGTGTGTGTGTGTGTGTGTGTGTGTGTGTGTGTGTGTGTGTGTGTGTGTGTGTGTGTGTGTGTGTGAGTGAGTGTGTGTGAGTGCATCTGTGTGCGCCTGAGTGTCAGCGTGTGACTCTTAAGATGCACCTGAGGAGTTTTAAAGCCCCACAAAGCAGACATCTGCTGAGCTTGTGCTGTTATTTTTGGCACAGCTTACATAAGCCGCCACGGCACGGTACGGCACAATGAGGTACGGCACAGCTCAGCGCGGCACTGCACTCACCAGCCAGAGCCTCCCTAGCCTGCCCTTCGCCCCATGCCCCTGCCCCTGCCCTTTACCCCATGCCCACTCCTCTCCCCCCGCGCCAGCAACACCCACAGCCAGTCATTATCCATTAGCCAGTCATGCCCATTGACCGATTCATTATCAGGTCACTCTGTGTGATTATGGACCCTTCTTGATGGTGTGTATGTGTGTGTGTGTGTGTGTGTGTGTGTGTGTGTGTGCTTGTATGTGTGTATGCTTGTATGTGTGTGTGTGTTTATGTGCTTGTATGTGTGTGTGTGTTTGTGTGTGTGTGTGTGTGTGTGTGTGTGTGTGTGTGTGTTAGCATCTGTGTGTTTGTGCATGTTTGTTGTGTGCTGGTGGGGTCGAGATCGGGCCTAACGGTGTAGGTCACTGTTGAATGTTCCCACAATGCATTTCAACCTCAATGCCATCGCAAACCTCTTCACTCCAGCTCTCAAATGTGGACAAGTGCTAATTCCGTCTATAAGTAGTGGCCTCTAAGTGTTTCACCATGGCAATGACCCTCCTTATGGCCTTTCTCTGCTCTTAAAGCCCTGAGAGTGCCCAACAATGGCGTAACCACGGATGTGCCATGGTTCTTATCATTCTAACCTGCCAAACCAACCATAGCTTATCCTAGTAGCAAGCTATGATGGAATTGTCCATGTTTAAATCCAAGCCCCGCTGTCTTGCACTAGCCTCACATTGCACCAGTCAAAACGCAGCCAGCGCGCGGTATGGACTCGCCATCGGAGACCCTGACATGACTGTTTGCACAGCAAATTAAGAGTAAAGTGCTGGTAACTCATGTTCCTCACTGATCAAGGTTCTTGACGTCTGTTCGAGGGATGTTTTCCCAAGCATTAATAGCTTACTTCGGCCAATCCCATCTCATCCCATCCCAAAACCCATCTCTAAAATAAGCACTGCATTTTCATTTTTTAATGCTAACTTAAAATAGCTTAAGGCTTATTTTTTTCCCCAATTAGATCTACATTTAAGTTTTACAATGAATTATGGTGCAGCCTCTGAAAGTGAATTATTCTTGCGAGTAACATATTTTATTGAGTGGTTTTTGATTGTCATCGCGCGATCACGTTCATTTTGAGAGCACTGATAGGCTGCTATACAGTATAGTGTTTACATTTCCAGGTCTTTTGCGTCCCACCTGTCACGTCTCTGCACCCCTCACTTTCACAGGGTTGACGCCACCTAAAATCACACAGGCACACCTTAATTATAATTGCTGGCTATGCCCCTGGTGCACAAGTTGGCAGCCTTTCAACACACGCATAATATAGGGCAGAGGTGCATAATTCAGGAGGGACCTGAGTCCTGGAGGACTTGCCTGAGGAGGAGGAGAGAGAGAGAGAGGGAGGGAGGTGAGGGGGCGAGCGGAGGAGCGTAGCTTTTTGGATGGTGGTGTAAAATGTCACAGTGTTTGTCAGCCATGTTGTTGATTCAGACCTTTCTAGTAATTTCCATGAGACGATGGATGCCTTGGGGGCAGAAGGTTATGAATCAGATGCAAAGAGCAGTGCACTAGTATGTAGTATTTTCAATACAACACCAACCATAATAAAGGAAGACGTGTAGTTCTTCTGCATCTCCCATACATTACATATACATAATTCCTAGTGACATAAACCCCTCAAGCATTCACCACATGAGAGTGTTAGTTTCTTGCAAACATGGTTTTCCGAAAGCTACTAAATAACTTTTCACCAAATTTACAAGCTTGCAGAGAGTTTCTACGGCGTCCTAGATGGTTGCGGGTGCAGTTCCCAGTGTCTAAACCTGGCGGAAATCCTAAATGAAATGTCATACTAGTGAACATAAGCCCTCTGTGGATACACCACAAAGCCAAAGAACACCCTCCCACCCAAGTCAAACGCTTCATTTCTAAAAAGATATGAGCCCCCAAAGGCAATGCTGACCATAGTTGAGTGTTGTTAAACCTCTGAGTTGCTGTGCCTCGGCGGCTTTGTCATGCTGGATCCTTCCGCGCTTCGTCATTCTCGACAGACGCTCCCTCCAGCTTCCTCTTATCTGACCTCTCCGTCTCCCTCGTCGACACATGGCCTTCCCATCAGGCCGCCAATAAACAGCTCCGCTCCGCTCCTCTCCATGCTCGCAGGCACTGTCCATGCCAGGAGACCGCGTTCCAGACGGTCATCCCAGTCCATCTCTGCCAGGCCAGTACGTCAGTCCGTCTCACGACCTGTCCTGCAGGTGTGGAGGCGTTTGCTGAGGTGCAGTAAGGTCATGGAAGGGGTGTGTGTGTGTGTGTGTGTGTGTGTGTGTGTGTGTGTCTTCTAATGGCCCTTGGTCCCTGTGTGATAGAAGCCTGCTCTCCCATGTGAGTTTTGGGGAGCGGATACCCTCTCCCTCTCCCTCGCTGTGCTGTCGTCCTCAGGGGCGTGAGTTAATGGCCGCCGCCGTGCGCCGTCGTCCTCCATATTGGAGCGCCATCTGTGGAGGGAAACTGTCAGGGGAGAAATATCAATTTGAGCCAGATGCCTTGGATGCCTGCCGTTCTGACAGACCTCCACTCTCTCTCTCTCTCTCTGGCCCTCTGTCTCTGTGCCTCTCTTTTCCTCTCTCTCTCTGTCTCCCCTTCTTTCTCTCTGTCTATCGGACTCTCTCCCTCTCTCTGTCTTCCTCACTTTTTTACTACTAGTTGCTCCCTGTGTCTTTCATTAGTAGTTTCTATCATGTTGTGCATTGTTTTTCTTTCTAATGTTATCTCTCTTTCTCTCCTACTACCCTCCTTCCTTTCTCTCTTTCCTCTGACTCCATCTCATCTCTCTCTCTCTCTCTCTGTCACTCTGTCTATCGTTTCACTCATCTGTAATGGCAGAGACATAATGCAGTCCATCTATTTGCTATGCAAAATAAAAGTCACGCTGCTCAGGCTTGATGGTCATAATTCATTAATGTTTAATTATCTAGATAGATTGCTTCAGTATCCACTTTTGTTGCAACGCTAAAATGTTTTTGTGTGTGTATGACACACTGATTTAAATGGCGGAGTGTTTGAGGTTTTGTCGCCGATGGCCAGATGTGCCCCTTGAAATAAAAC
Source organism: Alosa alosa (assembly GCF_017589495.1). NCBI lineage: Eukaryota > Metazoa > Chordata > Actinopteri > Clupeiformes > Clupeidae > Alosa > Alosa alosa. The sequence goes on from NC_063191.1 coordinate 14,944,483, forward strand.
TCGGTCGGCTATGAGTCGTTGATTAATAATGCATGGTGCTTAAATGTCTTAATTAGACCCGAACACCGGGTTGCCCGTGCTTGATTGAATGGCGGCGTGATTATAGAGTGATTGCATGGCAAGGTTCACGCCCGGCATGAGGCCGAGTTTGGGGAGATCAGATGGCGAGGCATATGAGACAGGTGTGTGTGTGTGTGTGTGTACGTTTGTGTGTGTGGGGGGGGTGCATAAAAAGCCTCTTCACCCTGGGGAGTGTCCACGGGCGCTCTGCCTGGTGGCAGCCCTCAGGGTCCCAGTTTACAGGGCTCACTAACTTGTTATTTTTCTGTCTTTGTAACTACTTAAAAGTGTAGCTATAAACAAACATGCCTTCAAACCACCCAAAACAAAACGGCAGTTTGTTGAAAAAAAATAAAAATAATAATTCTAATAATAAAAACCACCAAAATGGGCTTAGTGTTTTGTGCATGATTACAGCGTGGCGCTGCAGAGGCCTCTGTGTTGGCGCATTCTTTGTGAAGTCTGGGCCCCTTGCCTGGCATGCGTGTGACATATGAATGGGTAATTGCTCTCTAAATCACTCTCAGCTTGTTAGTGGCCTTGATGTCTTCATAAAGCCAGGCCTGTTGGAGAGCAGGATTGAAAGGAGCCAGGATGATCAAAGTGGGGGAGGAGTTGGGTGGGGTAGGCGGGGTGTTGCCAGCATAGACTGACATTATTTTTAATATAATGGCTATATACTGTACATTAACTGAGACCGCAGCGAAGACGCGTGATGGCTTCACCAAGGCAGGGGAGTAGACACTGGAGTCTAGACAGAGATGCCATTTCATTATTTTTCTTAACGAATTATTGACTCTGTCAGTCTTCATCCATCTTATATGTGCCCTCTATTTGTGTTGAGGGAATCTTGTGTTGAGGAATTTTTTGCATTGTTTTCAGTCTTTCATTTTTTTCTGGGCAAACAATCTACTGTTTTATTTAGTCTCTGTGTGTGTTTGGGGGCTGGTGTTGGGCAGTGTAATCTATCGGGAAACAGGAAGCTGTGCTGTGCACTGAATGGGCTTTGTTGTCATTCTACTTTCTCGCTGTGAAGCCCACATCTTAGCCTATACAGAGAGAGGGAGAGAGAGAGAGAGAGAATAACAAAGAAAGGTACAGTATCCTATCACTGAGTATTCATATTATAAGGACACAAGTCGCTGCACAATCTAAAGGAATATTTTTTCTATGATATTCCACTTGCTGCAAGTTGACCTGAATGTCAATTCTGCGGTATTATTATCACATCACATGAAAGCCATACAATCTCTCGCTTACTGCTCTCATGGTGTCTAAAGATAGGAATAGTGTCAGATGTATGGTATATCCATATGAAAGCGTAAATATGCAGATGATGCCTATAGGTGCTGCACACCATCACGCTTCATCAAGCCTTGTGGAGAAGGTCATTTCACTTGCATGGGAAAGGTGTGAATTAATTTCCAAAAGAAGTCCATCTACGCCCACTCCTGTAGTGTTTTCTGTCAATGATATATTTCCTTCTTTGAGCCAAAAGTTGAAACATATTCTTGACTGTGTGCTGTTATGGACTCCAGGTAGAGTTAGTCGTGTGACTCACTCTTTCTGTTACAAATGCAGTCCAGCTGCTAACAGTCAATCCCTTTCTGTCAAGCACTTGACCCCACGTTTAGTTCCTCCATTTTGTTTTAGTCTGTTTGAAAGAAAAGACCATCTGTCTGAGCACCTCGTTGTCTGCATGTCACTAGTATGCATCTGCCAGTCTTATGAATGACTCATGTGCTATGTGACTCAGTCTAATTCACTATTCACCCACCACCACCACCACCACTGCCACTTCTGCCATAGGGGACTACCACCCAAGAGGGAGCATCATGGTGGCTCCTGTGTTAAGAAGCTACTGTATATGCCGAAAGCAGGATGACAGTACTGTTAATAGGCTAGACTTGGGGGGCTGCGGAGTGGGGGGGGCTGGACTGTGTGAGAAAGATAGGGGGGAGGACACAGACAAGCAGGCAGGCTGGCAGAATGGGTGGGTGTGTGTGTGGGTGGGTGGGTGAATGGATGGGTGGGTGAGCCGGAAAAGCTAAGCAGACTTGCTCAGACGCTTTCATGGTGTGTCCACATGGGATCCCCTGATAGGAGCCTCGTCAGGGCTGGGGGTCTGGAGTGAGTTTGGTGGGATTTGGACCCCGTCCACCAGCTACCAAAAAAAAGAAGTCTCTGAGCTGGCATTTCCTGCCTGACCAGCGGAACCCAGTGTGTGTGTGTGTGTGTGTATGTGTGTGTGTGTGTGTGGGGGGGGGGGGTGGAGTGGGATGGACTGGCTGCCTGCCGCAGAGCTGAATGGTTTTGGTCAGCTGGCTGATTTCACCCTTATAAAGAGAGACTGGACCCTGTGTGTGTGTGTGTGTGTGTGTGTGTGTGTGTGGGTGTGTGTGTTTTCAGGGGATTAGGACGCAGCAAGGGGGTAGTGAGGAGAAGTTGGCTGATTGTCTTTGAGGGATGACTGTATCACACACACACACACACACACACACACACACACACACACACACACGTGTCAGATATTTCAGATCCATTTTTTGTTCTTTGAGCAAGTGTATCTGAGTGTGTCTCTGTGTGCACCTGTGTGTGTGTGTGTGTGTGTGTGTGTGTGTGTGTGTGTGTGTGTGTGTGTGTGAGTGTGTACCTGTGTGTGTGTGTGTGTGTGTGTGAGTGTGTACCTGTGTGTGTGTGTATGTAGGGGGGCAGAAGACATTGCACATGAACAAATCAGTATGAGCAACAAAGGCGTGGGAGCAACTAACTCAGAAATACCTGAGCGGAGACAGCGGGCTGCTTTCCACGTGCTGTATCTGAGAATAGCAGCATGCATATAGCATAGCACTGTCCTGAAGCTTCGACTCGAGACGAGCGTCATCCATCTCTCATCATCACACAGTAAACAAGCTGCTCAAACAGTCATTATTCCCTTAATAATGGGATGTAGTCTTTGACATTTCCCTGCAATGATTTTGTCGTCGGCTGGCAAATTGAGTCTCCCATGCATAATTACCTCAGCATCTACACCTGCGTAGACACCAACACACACACACACACATTTATTGTAGACTTCAAGATGCTGTGCCTGAGTTTAGTAATAATCATGCTAGATGGTGATTATAACTGAAATATACTAATGTTGGCCAAAGCATGGCCAAGCCATGGCTATTATAAGAAAGACCTGATGTTTTGTGGTTCATTATCAATGTAAAATTTTCCTCTTTATCTCAATGCTAGCTTGACATGTTTTAATTAGATTTGCTAGAAATGTAACAAGCTGTTTGAATTAACAAGACAGACAGTCCTCTTCTTGTGTTATAGGTGATTCTCAGATCCAATTATAGCGATTTGCAAACTCAAGTCTGTTGACCTAGCTGGAAAAGTATGGAGGGACCTGCCACAGGGTGAAAACAGTAGCAGAACTAGAATATTGTTATCAGTAGAGGTTATATGTAGAGGTTAATCTAACACAAATGTAGCATGTTAGCATTTAGCATGTGTATACCACTGGCTTGCGTCCTATCTACCACCTGTTTCCCCAAACTCATCCATTTTGCGGGTCCAAAACGCTTTGCAGCATCCTTCTTCGGTATGAAGCAGGGAAAAAAGCCAGCTATTAATTAATTTAGTAAAAAAAAAAAATGTTGAGGAAGTTGACCAGAAGGAAGTTTCACGCGTCCAGATGGGAAGAGGAAGCGGGACGAGGACGGGCAGATGGCGGATGGCGAGTAGCGAATAAGGGAACAGAGCGGAGCGAGCAGGTGAGGTGAAGGAGACGGTGTCTCTCGCCCGTTACCACGGTAACCGACAGGACCGTCTCCGGGAAGCGAGATAGCGCTAGCCGCCACCGCTAACCCTCCCAATGGTCCCCCCAGACACAACAACAGGCCAAGTCTGGGAGGCAGAGGCAGAGGAAGAGGAGGAGGAGGAAGAGGAGGAGGTGGATGATGATGAAGAGGAGGGGGCAGAGGGGTAAATGGAAACAGATGTTGCGGGGGTTCCTGGAGACAGATGGACAGGGCATCCGGGGGAAGGTACTTTCGTGTCCGACGGTCAGACGGGAAGAGAGACCCACTCGGGCGTTTAGGCTCCAGCCGCACAACTCCACCCCAAACACACACACACACACACACACACACACAGAGACACACACAAGCGCACACACCTCTGAAGCCTGTTGCTCCAGCAGCCCTACTAGCTTAACAGAAGTGGTTCAAGGACACGGCCTCACTCTTCATTAGCGTAAAGATGGTCACTACACTGTGGACCTGCACTTCTATCTGTGCCAGACGTGGGCCAGAACAGGGCCAGATCTGTAGCTCTGCCAGCGCTACAGCGGCACTATACACCCACCAACATAATAACTTCCCACCAACTTAATAAACCACCAACATAATACAAAATCGGCACAAAATCAGCACGTTTTAAACGTAATAATCCTGCCAATGTAATAATTTCCCACCAACGTAATAACTGTTGCCTACTGCCAACATAATAACCCAATTGACGGTTGTGGGAAGGTTAAAAAATGATTACATTAACTTCCCACCAATGTAATAAATCACTGATTTAGTGATATTATATCTGTTTTATCAGTTGTAAGGGTATAGTTGTCAACAATTGTCACCATCTAAACCATCTCATGTCGATAAAAAAATTTACCCCCCCCCCCATCCTTTACTTTTACCTCAACTTATTATTCATCACCTTTACTAGGAGCCAAGCAAAGCTACATGGACACCCCTTGTGATCTTTTGTTATTATTTCACTTGAAGGATAATTCCGGTATTTAGCACTTTGAGTCCCTTTTCTGGTTTGTTTTGGATGAACTAGAGTGGTGGGTCCTGACGTTTTGACGATGGGTCCTGTCTCGACTTTCTGACTCGTTTTGAATTGCCTTTGACTGGCTGGCTATGGGCATGCACAAACATGTCCTTAAAACAACCCTTAACGTTTGTTTTCAAAACTGGAACTGCAACTCACCTAATACACAATAACGCATGCACTGTATGTCATATATGGGCTTTTCCCTACCTCTCTTCATCCACATGCTTTGTAAGAGGGAATGTTCTAGTAATCCAGTATTTTACCTGGGCCCTGTCCACCTGTCCATTCAATTTACTTTCCTGCGGCTTTGTGAAGGCTGGCTGAGTGAACTCAGTAGCGACTGCATATAGCTCACTCACACAAAGACTCCCCTCGCAAGGCCAGTTGAAGTCCGTTCATTCTTTGTGTGCATTGTTCTGCCCGTAGCGCTTGTGTCACATTGATAAGTAGGCAACCGCATTTGTGTCCTTGTACGGCAATGGTGTATGACATATTGTGTTCAGTAGGCAAGGCCTGCAAAATAATTAAACAAAAAGCTAATTTCATGCATGTTATCTGTGACTGCATATTGCCTATGATTGCATACCAGTCTCACATGAACATACTGTAATCACCCTAATGTAATTGGTGCCTATATGCAACTAAGCTGGTCTGATTTTGATTAAGTGACTACAATTTGCAAATGTAACCCTGTCTGAGTGAACTCTAATTACTGGCCGAGATGAAGTATGGGGAGGCGAGAGTAGAGTCCTGGGTGAGAGACGTGTGAAGGAACCGCGTTCAGAGTCAGTGCTGAGGGAGAGCGGCTCCAGTCAAACAGCATCAGCAGGGAGAGTGATGAGGAAGGTATGATTAATTTGGAGAATTTCCTGGGAAATGGCCCTAAACATCGGCAGGTTTGGGTCTTTGAGAAGTGAAATGAGCTGCAATTATGATGGTGGCAACGGTGGGTGCACACAGTGGTAATTAAACCTCCTTAAAGGAGACTCGCCCGCCTGCCTGGGTTTTTATATTTTTATATTTTCCTCACAGCTTTGTGCTCCTCTGCTAATCTATTGGGTGCTTCTAGAAGCTTCCGTGGCGCCAGTACTGTGGACTGCATTGAGTGCATTGTTTGTTTTTTCAGTGTCTCCTTATTGGCACTTGTCCTAAAGTATGACAAAAGACTCCCCAGATTCCCTTCCCAAGTTCCAAGTGCATTGTGCTCCCTATTACCTTGAGTGATGCCAGGAGCCTCAGTCGAGCCCTGATAAATGGATCCCTCTCCAGGTGGATATTTCACAATTGTTCCATGGAAATGGATCTGCCTTATTAGCGACAGCACACGCGTCAAACACAATAGGATATCATTCATGTTACCTTACTATACCAGAAAGCCATTGCACAGTAGAGGCTAAACTATTTTCACTCGTCAGAAAGGGCATATAATAGACTATGTTGTAATGAAGACTCCCATCTCTCTCTTTTGACTTCTGTTAAAGATAGTATTTGGTAATTTATTTGTGTGATGGTCAATGCTTCACTGTACTCATACAAATTACATGGAATATCTAGTGATGTCATATGGTGATCATATTTACTTACAAATGTATGTGTTAGTGGCCCCGGAGAATGATTCATTTTGTTTTAATGTTTTGTTTTGTTGTTTTGTTGTTGTGAATCAACTAGCTCACTTTCGACGGTCACACTTGGAAAATGAATCTTAAATGTGGTTGATATGCTTTTTGTCTTCTGGAATGTTCACTATGGAGTGGTGAAGAGAAATAAATAGCTTGTGCTTAATTGACAATGTTCGTCTCCTTCATGTGCTACAAACTGCGAACATTGTCTAAGAGAATGTTCCTGTGCATCTGTCGTCATGGCTGACACAATCAAAGTCTCTTCTTCCCACTGTGGCTGTGCCTGCCTGATCTAAGTACAAATGTGCTAAATGCCCAATTACAGTCCAGCGCTGTAAAAATAGACAACATAAGCAGTTTAGCCTGACATTATTTCATGTGGGGACGTGAGAGATTTTAATGGTTTCTGGAATACATCAGTGGTACCTTTATGGTCTTAGTCTCCCTCTGGGAGAGTTTAGCCAATCACTGTTTGGGACAGTCTATTATTCCCTAGAGGCTTAAAAGTGACTCAACACTCGTCCCTCGCTGGCAGTCTTCGGCGGGTTGAACTCGGAGAGGGCTCTCTAAATTGTCCATTGTGATTTCTCCGGTTGTTTCTCATACGGTTTCTGCCGTATGTAATTAGCTCTGGCCAGGACCAACAGGCGGACGTAACGCAGGCAGGAGAAACATCTGATTACGTCCATTAATCATGTCCGGACCCGGGAAAGTGGAGGAGGATTTTCGCAGCCTAAATGGACTGTCATTTTGTTCTTTTTCCCCTTTGCTTAATACAATGCCTCATTTTAACTTGATCTTCACCCTCCTCTACTGCTTGCTGCTGCTGCAAGCTAAATGCAATTCCAAGTTGCCAAGTTGTCCTCAGGAGAAACCGCGCACCGTATTCTATGGGATTTACAGTTTTTCTCAGTCGCTTTGGTGTTTTTTTCAGATCAGAATGAAAATTCTCATAACTATTAGTTCAAGCTCCACAACATTTAGTCATTTGTGCACATCATAGTAGCAATTTCTCCTTCCTCTGAACAAATTGCAAATGCTTTTGGACATGTATCAGTTGCTTTCATACAATTCTCTGCTGTTTTTTAACATTATCATTTGCTTATGTCATGTCAGTCAAAATTAACTATACTTATGGATGCTGAATAGTCGTTCCCAATAAAACTAATAGTCTTCATTTCATTGCTTGAGTCATTACATACAAAATTGGTGAACTAGTTATCAAATTCTGTCACAATGCTGTGGAATTGCAAAGAGCATACAGTAAAAATGTACATATTCAGTGTCTTGTACTCACTTACTCCCCTAACTACAGCAATGTGTAACTTTACTGTAGTTTTCAAATGGCTGTACAAGTACTGTATAGTGCTGTCTTGAGCATGTTCAGGTAGTCACCGAGTTCTGAGCTTTTTTTGCATTGGAAAATACTGAGAGAATGACTCTGTCATAATGAAAACATGACAAAGCCATTTGACTTTCTTGTTCATAAACGATGGTGTCAAGACTTCTCATTTTGATGACACTGACAGTTTCATTGACATAAATACTTGCTTTTGAGGAATGGACTATCCATTTTGAGCAAGTGACGTGCTTTTGCAGGTCATCCACTAGGTTTTGCAGTTTGCACTAATTGTTTTGAGAAATGCACTAACTGCTGTGCAAATGTTAATAGTGATGTGAGAAAAGCACCAAAGCGACTGAGAAAAACTGTAATCTCATCCTAATTATTACTAATGCACATAGATGAATGCAATGTACTGAATGTGAACGTACACCTTAAAAGCATCCATATTTCCATTCCATGTATACTGACAGCACACACACACAAACACACACACACACACACAGGTATTGAGTACACAATTCCCTGATTAAAAAGGCCCAAAAGGACCTATTTTGTATGACTATTTTTTTTTAAGCTTCTCTGATGTTTGTTTCGTAGGACATGTGTCAATAGTTTCCATGGTTGCATGCTCTGGTAGCCCTCTGAGACTGCTCCTTCATGATGAATGGTTCAATGAAAAGCTGACAAGTAGCACAAAGAAGTAAGCGACATTTCTTTCAGCCTGAAGTGAAACTTTTCACTGCTACAGCCTCCAACTGCTAGCACCAACCTTTCAGACAACCAACCTCCAACCTCCGTCGGCAAAACGCTAGGAGCCACGCAGCTCTCAAGGCTGTTAGCGTAATGGTCCCTTTTGAATGGCCACAGGCTACACCTTTCATGTTGCTTTCTTCCCCCCAGGCTGTGTCGTTCTCAGGAAAAGATGAGATCATGTTGCGCAATCACGGTCCTGATGGAATTGAAGTCGCTGACAGGGGCAAAAGCAAAATGGGGGTGGTTTGTCTGCTCCTGTTCCTAGTCCTCCGCTATGGGCAAAAAGAAGAAGAAGAACACTTGGTGAAAGTTATACAGTGGCCCAATGATGGATGTAGGAAGTAGCCATTTTGAGCGGGGCTTTTGTTTTGACTGCATGTTTGCCGTAGCTTTAGGTGCAACTTCATGCAGACAGTTCAATGAGAAGCACAGTGTATCTCCAGGAGAGATATCACCTCCTTTGAAGATGAGAGATATGCTGCTGCTTTTGTTTTTCTGCTCGTGTTTTGAGATGCGTTTTCTGCTTGAATTATTTGCATATTCATGAACATATTGCACTCTCATTTCCCTGTGTGCTCAAAAATATGTGCCCGGTCGATCTCCCATCTGTATGATTCAAGAAAATTGTTCTTTCTTCACAACAGTTCCGTTGAGCTCCATGTCACTTCATTGATGCGTAATGAAAGTTTATTACTTCACAGCTATTACTTGAGACAGCTTATTGTAAACGAGAAGCACCGCTCAGAAATGTCTTTACAAACTTTTGCATTGAGGCTCTGGCTAGGTGCAGGTGATGGTCAATTGGACATGTTTATGCTGGCTGAAAAGCCTTCAGGAAGCGCGTGGCATATAGGCAATTCACTAAATTCAACAGCAAATGCATTGGGCTATAAACTTCGGATCATATCTTCAAAGCTGTAACTGTCACCACCCACATTTTTTTCACATGTCACCATGTCTGTCTGTCAGACGTATAACTTGCTATGATAGCTATGTCATGTACACCATGCATTTACAGAGAAGTGACTCTCCAAAAGTCTCCTCCAAATCTAATGAATGCCTTTCAGAGACAGGGGGACCTTCATCTGTAAAGGAGGTAAAGAGATTGCTCTCTGAGTGTTATCTCTGAGGCAATGCATTTTTAATAGATATCCGCACTGACTGGGAGAAGCCCTCGGCTGGGGCCTGTGCTAAGGCTTCTATCTGTGGATTTAGATCAGGGTGGCGTTCTCAGAGGGACAACGACATTGAAACGATTTTCACAGACGTATTATTATTTTATTTCTTTCAGGTATTTGGGAAGGCAGGACGTAGAGTGAAGAAGAGAGAGGATAGGAGAGAGAGAGAGACAGAGAGAGAGGGAGAGATAGAGAGAAAGCAACAGAGTGAGTGAGGATAGAGTGGGAAAGACAGAGAGAGACAAAGAGACCAGCATGGCCAATCACCTTGCCTGAGGGACCAGCACCTGTGAATGGTATGAATCCTGAAACTCTCGCTCTCGTGGCACACTATGCCTGCGGTGCACTATGCCTGTGTGAGGTGGCCACGGGCCGCTGCGGTCTGCCACCCTCAGACAGACACCTGCTGGACACAGGAACTCACACACACACACACGCTCGCACACACACACACACGTGCGTGCGTGCGCACACACACACACACACACACACACACACACAGTAACACCAAGGCTGCCCTGTGGTCATACATTTTTCTGTGTGTGTGTGTGTGACTGCTGAGTTTGTCTGTGCATCTGTCTCACTGTTCATGTGTATTTCAGTTTGTGTGTGTGTGTATGTCTGTTTGTGTATGTGTGTGTGTGTGTGTGTGTGTATGTGTGTGTGTGTGTGTGTGTGTTGTGTGTGTGTGCATGACTGTGTGTTTGTGTGTGGCCGCCTCCACCCTGGCCAGAAGCACAACTGTGTTCAGGCAGTCAGGGCCGCACATTCACAGTCCACTCCACTGAGACGTCAAAGAGATGCTCACACGCCAAAAGCAAGTGGACACGACCTTGATCTGCCCTTCAACTCCGACAATATGAGTTTGATCTGCCTCCACAGAAAAACAATGAAATGTAAAGATTTTTTATTATTATTATTAAAGGAAATGTAAGTGATGTAATGTATCTTTGTTGTCAAATGAACAGAAACATTTTTTTGTAGTCAGCAATAATCACTGAGGCAAACTGTGAAATTAGCAAAATATCACTGACCTTATGAACCAGACAGGATGTGGTGCATGTGGACTTTTTAACTGGCCAGTGACTCCCATGAGAACCCCGCCTGTCCAACGGATACTTTTATTTGTCCAGCTTTGAGTTTATTGACCAATTCAACACCTTATGGGGGTGACAAGCTTTTGTGTCACCTCAGTGCATGGTCCAGTCCAGGCTTGTGTGTGTGTGTGGTGTGTGTGTGTGTGTGTGTGTGTTTGTGTGTATGTGTGTGTGTGTGTCTGTGTGTCATGGCAGAGCTTGGCGCGAGAACTCCGCAGGGTGTGGGGGTGTTGGTTGTGTTGCTGTGTTATTAATTGAGAACATCAATAACAGCAGACTGGGTTCTTTCTCTCTCTCTCTCTCTCTCTCTCTCTCTCTCTGTGTTGGAGAGCCTCATTCATCATGCGGGGTCAGCCCCAGTCCGCCGAGGGAAAATGGGACAACTCTGGCCAGTGCCAAGGCCCAGACTACCGCTCCTCTATCCTCTCTCCTCCTTTCCTCTCCTTCCAACCCCCCCCCATCTTTTTCCCCTCATTCTTCTCTTCTCTTTTCTTCTCCCTCTCTCTCCCTCTCTTCTCTATTCCCCTTTTCCCTACTCCCCACCTGTCCTCTCTTGCCTACTGTTTCTCTCCTCTCCCCTCCTCCCCCTCTCTTTCCCCCCTCATTCGCCTCTTCACTTTCTTCTCCCTCTCTCCCCCTTTCTTCTCCTCTTCTCTATCCCTCTCTCCACTCCTCTCCTGCTATCCCTATTCCTCTCCTTTCCACCATATCCCTCTCTCCCCTCATCACTGCTTCTGTCACCTCCTCTCTTCCCCTCTCCTCTCCATTCCTCTCTTCTTCCCTGTTCTCCCCTGCTCTCTACCTCTTTTTTCTCTCCTATCCCCTCCACCCTTCTTCTCCTCACCTCTCATCCCCTCCCCCCTCTCCCTGCTTCTTCCTCCTCTCTTTTTGACCCCCCCTCTCTGCACATGGCTCTGTAAATCTTTCTCTCTCTCGCCGCTGTGACAAAGTGCCATAACAGCAGCTTGGCTGTTCCGTGTGTGACTGCCAAGGCGTGTTTCAGCAGTCTCGCGGTCTCGTGTTTGTCCACAATAAATCCACCTCGCTGGACACGCCCACGGTGCGGAGACCGCTCTCCCTTTTCCTCTCCCTTTCCCTCCGCTGTCGCATCAACATGGCATGGGCTGGAGGCAGTGTAGAATGTGCAGGAAAACACAGAGTGGAGTGGAGCCTACATTTGAGCAGAGTATGGTTCAGGAGAGACTTTTACAGTTGAAAAACAACAAAGGAACAGACTTTTCTGTGAAACAGCATTAATTTGCTGGGAGATCCATTGCCAGGAGTGTGCGTGTGTGTGTGTGTGTGTGGGGGGGGTTCATACCTACAGTGCGTGAATCACAACACAGATGTGTCGTCATTACTTTCTTTCTTCATTAAACTTTGAAGTAAAAGGCAAGTTGAGACCTCATTAAGCAGGTGACACACATTGAGGAAGTGAGACAGACTTCCTTTATCCTGGAGCACAGGCCATGTTTTATATATTGGTTTTAAGAGCAGATGAATGAGGTAATATATTTAGTCTGCCCCTCATCACTCGGCCCCACTTGAAAAACACTCTTAATGAGGCACTGAGGTCAAGTCTGTGCTAATTGCCGGGCCAAAATGTGATGAGGGACATTGGCAGGGGAAAATTCCAGAAAATTCCGCTAGCCCTGTTTGTTCTGTTGCCATATTTCTGTTGATGTTATTGGTATAACACTAAGCAGGGCTCCCAACTCCCATGCATCTGGTCTCACACTTTCTTTTTTAGCTATTTAGGAAGACAGGACATATAGTGGAATGCAGGGGATGAGAGAGACGGGAGGAGAGTGAGAAAGAGGAAGAGAGAGAAACAGAGAGAGAGAGGAAGAGAGAGAAACAGAGAGAGAGAGGAAGAGAGAGAAACAGAGAGAGAGGGAGAGAAAAAAGATAGATATAGGTTGCCAACACTCATGTATCTCACATGACACTTTCTGACTGAGACTTAATAGCATGCCCTCATGAAACGCAAGAAATCTCACACCAAAATGACCTTGCATATCCTTTTTGTAACAAAATACTTCCCATTCAGGGATGATCTAATACTACACTGACTGCATTGATTTCCTCATTTTAAAAAGTAACATCTGCCCTTACGTTATCGTCACATTTTTTTCTGATCTGGGAATCGATTTTTGATTCAGTACAAATCTTTCCGGCACTGCCTCCTATGTGTCAGTTGCGTTGTGTGTGGAAAGTCTGACCTGAGATAAGAGAAGGTGTTTTGTGCTTCAAGTCCCCAGCGTTGTCTTAAAGGCAGCGCTGCATGGAAGGCACTAGGGTTAGGCAAGGGTTAAGGCCCATTCACACCAAGAACAATAACGATAACTATAACTATAACCATAACGATAAAAGCGTTCACACTGAACAACGATAAACAAAGTCTCTCCTTGTGTTAATAAATGTGACGGCTAAAATTCGATGGGTTCTGATTGGCTATTAGCATTTTATCGTTGTGAAAATCGCTCTGAAAGTGATCCCCAAGGATATCGTTCTTCATGTTGTTATCGTTATAGTTTATGTGTGAACGTCGTCATTCATATTAACTAGAACGATATTTATTTATAGTTATCGTTATCGTTTTTGGTGTGAATGGGCCTTTAGGGTTAGGTTTAAGGTTAGGGTTAGGTGCCTTGAAGTCGACGGTCGCAGCGCTGCCTTGAAGTCGCTTAAAACACCATGGAGCATAAGAGACGCAGAGGGGGATGAGCTAGCACGTAATGCAAGGGAGCTGAAACTCCCAGAATAGACTGGCATCCTCATCTCACTCATCCATTATCACTATTAAAACGAGTGACCTGCAGCCCTTTTTATAGATAATGCCACTGGCTTAGTTGTTCAAAGATTTCAAGTTCTTATAATTGGCCCAATCTGTGTGAGTACCATAACGACTAAACCCACCTACACACATGCTTGTTGTAATGTTATGAAAATCCCCGTCAATTAATTTAAAATTAATCTCAGTAAAAGTGTTGAGATGGTTTGGCCATTATATATATATACAGCACATATAGACTTCAAAGGAAAGACAGCTGTTGCATTAAAGTGTGTGTGCATCAGCAGACATGAAATTGAAAATCTCACACTAGCTAGCAGTCCAACATTGGCAAGCCATGTTATGACATAAGTACGTTTGATTTTGTTTGCTATACCGCAGTGTGCTTCTCATATGAGAACATATTGTTACATACTACTCACTGTATCCTTAACCTTAACCATAATTACATCTAACACCACAGCAGTTATGTCAGAATAGGACTGTGGTTATTAATTGCTTAGTAAGTACAAATGATCTAAGGGTTCTAAACATAACATAACCATGTGTTATTTGAGGGTGTGTTCACATAATGTCTCATGTCCAAAGCAACCTTGCCTTTTTGAGGCTACTCAACCCCTACCCCTAAACCACATCCTGTAAGAGCCCAAAGTGCTTATCAAGGATTTTGGTGCAATGCTTAATGCTGGCTATTTAAGTATACAGTATGTGGTGACGTGTCGTGTTTTTAAGATGTGTATGTGCACTCAGGGACTCTCCCTTTATGAGATTATATTATTGTTTGGCACTTCACTCTTCCTCTGATTTCCCCCCTCATTTCTCTTCATTTCATGTCTCCTCCAATTTGAGCTTCCTACTCACTCATTAAAGTCAAGCCTGTCGTTTTTTTTTTCCTACTTCATTTTTTCACTCCAGAAGACACAGCTTTTTTCTTCCTTTTTCAAGAGACACAGACTTTGAGGAGCTTCAGAAGTCTTTCTTGTCTTTCCATTTTGTCTTAGTGTGTTAGTGTGGCACTGACTTCCCTTGTGGGCCACTGTGTAGAAACAAAGCACTGCTTCCTGTTATTTTTTTTCTGGGATATGTTGTAGCTTGCTTCACTGACAGGAAGTCTTTGGTCTCTTAGAAACTCACATCAAATGGTTGCCTCCTTGTTATTTACAATTTCATCCTCATTGGATAACATGTCACACATAACATGTCATTTACATGTCACATGTCACACATAACATGTCATTTTTCCATGTAGTTACAACAGTAATATTAAAATAGTAGAATCCACCCACACCATTGAGTTAAATGATTTTAGACAGGGCATCTGAAGAGAAAAGTATCCAAAGTTATCGCAGGTTAATTAGCACTTAGGTTGTTCTTCAAGGTCGCTTGAACATGCTGGCATAACTCCTATATCAGTGTGAGTCGCTATCAATCTCATTAAAATGATTTACTGTGACAGGGTGTCTGTGGCATGCAGGGAGGAAGAAAAAAAAGAAAGAAAAAAAATAGTGTAAATATATAATAAAATGAAGTGGATGCCAGAAATGGTGCCAAAAAACATCATTATGCCTGTCAGGTTTGTCAGAGACAGCTGCGGTTGTCCTGGCCCGAGCGTGGGGCTGGTCCGCCGGACCCAGGTGGAATCTGAACCAGCTCTAGTCATGGAGGTATGATATAGACTTGAAGAAAGGAAGGCAGTTCCAGCCCCATTAATTTCGATAGCCAATGCTAGGCTAGCTGGTTCAGCCCCATTCATTTCGATAGCCAATGCTAGGCTAGCTGGTTCAGCCCCATTCATTTCGATAGCCAATGCTAGACTATAGCTGGTTCAGCCAAAACATTTTCTCATTGGGCTGATGCCTTGTGTTCACTTCTGCCCACATTCTCCCAGACAAGCCAATTGGCCATAAAATATGTTGTCCATGTGGATTGGCTGATCCTGTCAGCTGGAAATGGCAAGCTCATCCACCATCCACCATAGACAACATACTTTTATGTCCACCAGTGACACCTAATAGGTGTGGCACCAAATAGGCTTATTTGTGTAAATTTGAGCAAATGTGAGTGCTTAAAAGATCACATTTTTTAAAGATGAAGGATGCTAACTGGCTGAGGCTAACTCTTGAAATATTGGTTCTGGGCCAGATTCTCAATTCTGAGACACAGATTCTATGTCCTTGTCAGTGGCAATCTGGTTGAGATTGTCCACACACACACATGCACGCACGCACGCACACACACACATACACACACATACACACAATACACAGTTTTTTTGGGAGGGCGAGCAGTTATATAGTGTTTGTGTGTGTATGTTTGTGTGTGTACTGTATGCTTCTGATATGGTGTGTGTGTGTGTGTGTAATTGTCCACTCTCCCGTCTCTCCACTCTGATTCAGTCATTATCCCAGCTCTCCTCTCGAGCTGTGCTCTCCCGCTTAGAGTCTGAAGTGGTGATTTGTGGGCCTCTCTCAAATACAAAGTCCCTTCAGGATCCCTGCCGCATACCACTGTCACATACACAGCCAAAGCCAAGCCACTGCCACAGCCTGTTCTTTTCCACTGCCCCCTTCTCTTCTAATGGCGGTGTTGACGTATGGTGGTTTCAAGGTGCCATTTTCCCCATGCCAGCAACCATCACCTTCTTTATCTGACAGCAGGGAAGGGCAGGGGGGCTTCTCTTTCCTCTTGCTGTGAACCCTTTGGACTCCAGCCTGCCGAAACATTTTATTCTAATTTTACTTAGCCTTTATTCCACCAGGTAAAACCAACCTCCATTGTCATTGGTGTCTTCCATATGGTGCAACTGAATTATTGCGGGAACTATTATGGTAATAAAAAGGTAGTTTGTGTAATATAAAAGTTACTTTGTTCACAAGCATAACTAACCTTTGGTTTAACTCTGATTTGAACACTGTGCAGGTCGTTTGTACCTATTAAATATTTTCAAAGTTGTTTGCTTTGCCCTGGGTCTTCATCTGAGCTCAGTCATTTGAATTGGCCCATTGTGCTGTGTTGATTCTTTGGTTTACCTTCAAATGCTGGGTTTATACAAGTCATTGACAGAGACAAATAATAAGCCCTCTGGAGAGGCTGAAGAATACATAAAAAAAAATGTCTGGACAAAATCCACTGAATAATAAAACTTTCCACAAGCACATCTATTGGGTGCTTTAGAAGATATCAATACACCGGATGTCGTTTAGACATTTTCATCAGCTCTTGGCTTTCATAAATTCATCAGACTTCCATGGTGACAGTGTTCTGCGCTTGTTTTGCTTTGGAAATATGCCGTCCATGCCTCCAATGTTAAAGATTATACATTAACCCTTAAAGGTGTAGGTTTTTGAACATTCTAAGTTCCGCAACAATTGAAGGTTCTAAAATTCTATGTTGAATTCAATGAACCCAGATATTCTTTAGAATGTTAATTTCCCAACATTCCCGTCACACCGGTGTGACGGTACTCCTTTAAGGGTTAAAGGTCAGGGAGGCATCAGTAGACCAGAGGACTGACAAAAATAATAACTCATATTGTCCCCATTTAAAGAGCAACTACTAAAGCTTTTAAGGACACCCACCAACCCAAATGCATTCATGATACACACAGACAAAAAAAACGTCACATCTGATTTATGTTATGTAGCTAGCTTGAAAGGATCATTGTTGCTTTGAAAAATCTGAAAATCAAAAATAATTTTAAATCAGATTAATGCAATATTCATGGCTGCAACTAACGGAATAAGCAATAGAGTGAGATATGCTCAAAGAAAATAACTGAGTCTGGCCAGGGGTATGTTCAAGAGGATATGGAAGAATCTGCTGATGCAGAGTATCAGGACTTTAGCATGTACTGTGTGTTCACAAAGAACTCATGCACCTATCAGAACTACTTACAAAAAGACCAGTATACACTTAGCTCAAGCAGAACACAGCAAAATAAATAAATAATAATACAAAAATAAACATTGCAAAAGGAGCAGAAGTGTCTGCTCAGACTGACAGAGTACTTGTGCATGATAGGGGTCTTTGTTTTCATTCAGTTTGAAAGAGACTACATCTGGCTGTGGTGTTGTTTTGGTATTGCTAGCGCATCCTGGTTGAAGTCTCAGCTTAGCAGTGTTATAGCCACTGGGTTCCAGGTGTCCCTGGGGAGACCGTGCTGGAGAATCACAGTGAAAGTGTGATTTCTGTCGGGGGCTTAACCTGTCACGGCGGTGTGTGTGTGCATGTGTGTGTGTGTGTGCCGGCTGAATGCTGAGGTCTTTTAGAGGATAGTTTGGAATGGCTGCCCTTACTGCTACCTCCTAGTCTGGTAGAAAATCTGCTGGAGAGCATACATGTGTTTGTTTGCATGTTCCCTCTCACATTGTACCTCTTTTTTGCATGGATGCCACAGAGTGGCGTGTTAGCTTGTGCCATACATGCTAAATACCGGTATCCTTTTTTCCTCTAATAGGGAAGAGAGCTGAAGCAAATCATTATTCTTGCATTTGATATCAAGGAGCTTTATGCTCTCTTATATGTAGATGAAAGATGAAGAAACCTGTTACATATACTTTGTTGTCTTAATTGATGTGAGAACACTTACAGTTAAGCTGTGCCGCACCCACTACGACAAGTCATTCATCTTTTTTTCCCTCTTCTAATTCTTAACACCAATAGATGCCTCAGGGCTACTTGGTCTTTTCATCAAATCTCTCTCTTTTCATCTTGTCTCGTGGAGAGGCTGTTGCTTCACGTGTGTTCAATCACATATCTCCAGAATTAGAAACGCAGTCTTCCATGTCTGATGGCAGGCTAGCCCATATGCCCGGATGAGAAGTGTCGCGCTGAAGTGCTGCTCTGTTGACAGGCACTTTAATTAGCTGATAGAAAAGGTCAGGAGGCTAGCCATGAAAGCGAGCTTGCTGAGACACAGCACAATTAGACATTGTTCTTGCTAATTACTAGAAGGCTTGTTGGACCCCACATTTCTCTGCAAATTGTCACTTGTCTCATTTTCTACCAGGGCAGTGTTGGCACAGTACAGTACAGATGCACATTTATGCACAAACAAATCCCAGAATGCAATTGGATAATTGAGTTTCAGCATCAATTAGAGTGGGTTCTATCAGGAACTTGGTGTTTCTGTTTGGCGATGCCTAAGGATGCTGATATACCCAGCTGAATGGGGGTGATCATAGCAGGTGTCGCTGGGAGGTCAAGGGGTGTGAAAAATAAAGCGACAACAGGATCAATGAAGGAGCCGGAAGGCTCTTGCTGGCGTGAAATCAATGCAGCACCTTTGTCATCCTACCTGACAGGCTTACTCTGACCTCTCACCTGAGGATCATCACAATGGCATGGAATGCATGCAAGGACAGGAGGCTAATACATGTGCTCACTTGCCGCATGCTAACAACACACTGTATATCCTAAAGATACTGTTAGCATAGTCATAGACCTTCATCAAACCAAGTCGAATAGTCTGTCTGCATTGTGATTTGCAGGCGAGGTCACACATTTTTATGTCAACCATTCATTAAAGCTTTTCTGTAAATTTCTATTGTATATCATAGTTAACATATTAGATTACCGAAATAAAGTGTTTAGCATGTTATTCTTTCTAAGTACCGCTTTTAATGAGGGCTAATTAAGGGTACATCCATTAATACTTGAAAGTGTCTGATCGACTTGCCCAATGGATTGGCCTGCCCAATAACATCTGTCTTGCTGTCCGTAGGCGCCTTCTCAAGCTCTCATATCCAAAAGGCACGTATTGATTGCAATCACAAAAGCTCTTTGTCTCTAAGACAACACTGCATTCTTTGGAATAATCTATTAATCTTTCTGCAGGCGAGTACTTAATGCCTAATTCCATACAATTCGAACAAGAAGGGGGGTTTGAAGCCAAGTACCTTGTTAATGTTTGCCTCCAAAGGTGAAAAAAGCATGGTAAGGGATCAGCCAGTATATGATTATGCTTTTTCCCGAGGGTGCAAGTCCATCTTCGTTTCAGAAGTTTCTTCTACTGTGCTGTGTAACTCACAAGTTGTGCTGCATTAATTCTTCAAGGTGATAGCAGCTTTCTTTTTTTGTTTTTCTTGCTTTGAGGGAACATAAAGCACACCTTTTACCTGGTGTTCTGAGAGAAAGGGAAGAAAGTTACAGAGAGAAGGGAGATAGATTGAGAGAGAGGAAGAGAAAATAGAGGTAGAGATGGAGAAAAAAGAGAGAGAGAGATGTAGAGTCGTAACTAGAAGAAGAGAGTGAGTGAGACACAGATAGAGATGGAATGAGAAAGAGGGAGAGAAAGTGCTCTTTCTTTTTTACGAGCTAATGGAAGCCAAGCAGCATTGCTGAAGGCTTCAAGGTGGAACACATTTTCCCATTCCACCTTGTTTAATGATTCTTTAGTTTTGTTCATCATTTCCTTGTCTTTACGGAGCTGTGGGGGCTGGAGACACTGGCTGTACCAACCACTCTTCCACCCAAACGCTAGCTTGTCTGGGTCACACACAAAAAAACAGGGCTGCTGTATCCATTTACGTTTTCTTCAAGTGCCTGTTTTTCACTGACAGCATTATGTGAAGAGATCCTTTTGTCAAAGTGTCTGAATTAAAACGTGTTGGGAGGGGAGGGGATAATGCTTGAATACATTACATTTTATCAGGTAATTCATCTTAATTACTAATTATGGCGATAGTGGTGGTGTTGGCAACCTCCAGAGGATGGCTTGATCTGTTGATAATTACACGGCCGTGGGCTTTTGTAAATAATCCACGAGCCAGTCTGACACCCACCCTGTCACATCACAACACCGCCATCAGGCCCACTGTTGTGTACTCCGCTGCCACCATGCACCTGGGCTCAGCAGGGTTCTGGGATTGGACTTATACTGTAGATCTATAAGTCAAGATTCGAATCCTGAAATTCAACATATTTGTCAAATTCAGCTAATTGTTCCTGGTGGTTCTCTAGCCATATATTCGTAATGTGCATGTGCTCAACAAAAAATGAGAATGAGATACAAGCATAGTGGCTCGGATGACTCAATTCCAGCCGTTTAACACATTGCGTCAACAGCACAACATTTGATTGACTGTTGAGTTAAAATATCAACAGCCTTTTGCCAGAAATGCAAATGCAGCTTTTGAAGAACATGGCACCAAGCCTTATTAACAAGCCCACACATGGCCAGATGGTGAGTACTACAGATGAGACACAATTATTTATTCAATGTTTTCTACTATACCAGGGGAGAGTAGGACGCTTTTAGTCATAGAGTGTATTCAGCTTGTTATTGTATCTTATGGCAGTGATTCCAGCATTCACTAGTCCCAGAGTCCTCAACATTATGACGGAAATGACACACATATTCCCATGGCATATTCCCATGGCTTTAGTACTTCCTCTTCCATGTTTGACAGGATTAAAAAAAACATTGATGCCATTGGGTATGTTCTCTCCATATCATTGCCATTTCTGTCAGACTAAATTGACCACTTTTTGACCAACAAAGATGTTAATTAAAGGGATCCTTGGAAAACGTGCATTATTATGTTGACTTGTGCTTCTCTTTCAGTATGCCTGTGAGTAATGATTGAAATGAATAGGTGTTCTTTTGCTCAGTCAAATATTTTCATTACAATGGATCGGAATTATTCGCCATGAGACAAAATGAATGCTGCAAGACTCATCTTCATGGGAGGATATTTTAATGTGTCATTTGAAATGAAAATTCTCTGATTATCATGCCAAATGAGGAAACACACACACACACACACACACACACACACACACACACTCAGACAGAGAGAGAGGAAGAGGAAATTCTGGATGCTGACATTCACAGTCAGCTCAGTTGAGCTTCCTGCATGGCTGCCAGTCATTTTGTTCTCCACGTGCCAAAAGCGTCTTTCAGAAGCAGCAATGTAACCGTTTCCACATGATGCACCATCAAAATGTCATTTTCACAGGTTTGTAAATATCAGCTTGTGGTATTTCGCTAGTCCTGTGGTGACGCGGCCAAAAATATCTCCTTAATCCGCCGCCCCAACGTCTTTAAAAACTTTCACACAAAAAATCTTTCCTTGACTGTGTAGTCACTGGAAATTCCATTTTGTCTATGGGCATTCAAGCATTCGCTCATTTGTGCCTGTTGCCTCCTGCACATAGATGAATCTGCAGACGGTATTATGGGCTGCCCTGTTTTCCTCCCACAGATAGCATTTGCTGCTCCACTGGCTTTTCTCTCTCCCACCCTCTCCAAACCTCATTTTTATCCAGATGGTTTAGGTACAAATCTCAATTTAGTCCAATTACAAAGCAGCATCCCCGGTCTTGTGTGTTGCATCCTGAAACAGATCTGATTAGGCATATGCTCACAATTTTGTAGAGAGAAATGAAACAATTGGGATTGTTCAAGAGAGGACTTTTTTCATCCAGTGATTTCATCGCTGAATAAACTGACAGATGTGAAGAAGTGCCAAGGGAGCCCAACACTGACCCCTCCTATCTACTTCCTCCATGAACACTGACCCCTCCTGTTTACTTCCTCCATGAACACTGACGCCTCCTATCTACTTCCTCCATGTAGGCTAATTAACTGTAAAACTGGTATAATGTCACACTGTTTGAAGATGCTTTTGTTTGTAGTTCATCATAATAAAAATGGTCCATCTCCAAAATAGGAGTTTGTATTCTTTTGATATTTTCTTCAGTAGTGGCAGGCAGGGGTAACAAACAAATGTTTCGCCCTATTAGTGCTTCATCAGTGTCTCTCTCAGTGTTTGTAGTTCATTGCATCTAGACAAGATTAGATAAGGTGCTAGTCTATATCGAACAGGACATGCTTCTAAGGGTCGGACTTAAAGGACAGACGCTCGCGGTGAACGGATCTGTGGGTAACAAGTATAAGTATAAGTATAAGTATATATACTCTTTTGATCCCGTGAGGGAAATTTGGTCTCTGCTTTTATCCCAATCCGTGAATTAGTGAAACACACACAGCACACAGTGTACACACAGTGAGGTGAAGCACACACTAATCCCGGCGCAGTGAGCTGCCTGCATCAACAGCAGCGCTCGGGGAGCAGTGAGGGGTTAGGTGCCTTGCTCAAGGGCACTTCAGCCGTTCCTACTGGTCGGGTTCGAACCGGCAACCCTCCGGTTACAGGTCCGAAGGGCTAACCAGTAGGCCACGGCTGCCCCAAAGCAGGATCCTCTGCTGTAGTCGCCAGGCGACAGATCTCGTCACGAGTTCAGGCGTGAATCATTCAACAAAAGCTATCCATTTTTTAAGCTTCCCTATGTGCTGCTCTGCTCTGCACTGTGTTAGGCAGTCGCGCCTCCGTCAGAGCAAAGAGCACCATGCTTCAAAATTATGAGGTGGAGAGAATGAGGCAGGCTGCAAAATGCCGTGAGAGAATAGGTTGACATTTACGGACAAGCAAAGCGAATCCTCTGTCCCGCCTGTGGGCTTTTAACGAGCTTGCTTTCATTTCCCTCCATGAAGACATACAGTAAGTTTTTATGTTTGTAATTCTCTGTAGGCTTATCTTTACAATGAATGATGAGTTGTGGATCATTATTTTTTAATCATTTTCAGTCATGTCCCCCTTTTAGCACTGGACAACTCGGAATTAATTGGAAATAGTTTTATTGCACTTGGTGGACTGTTTTTCAAAAGTTACTCCAAGAGATAATCTGTCTTTTTTGTGGGCACCCCTCTGGGGAGTCACTCAAAAGTGTGTTTTCAGCTCATTTTTGTCTTTGGCAGGTACTTTCTGAATGGCTACCTCCCACTGGCACTAAGATTTTTTCCCCTGTCCTTTTTTTTAACAGACAGGGCTCAATACATTATGGATGCCTCCCTCAAGGCATTCTCTGGCACTTCCATGGCAGAGAGGGATCGCTCCGGTAATGGTTCTTCGCTTGCTCTTCGCCAGTGAATGACTCCCTCTTTTCGTCCCTCTTTTCCTTCCCTTGTTCTCTGCCTCCCTCTCTCTCTCTCTCTCTCTCTCTCTCTGGAAGCTGAAAGCCTCTGACAGGCGTCCCAGCCTCAACCACTCACCCCTGTAGAGAGCCTTGACTGGCAGTTCACCTCTCTGACTGACAAACGCCTTGTCTGTCTGAGAGCCCGTAACTCACTCTGATTGGTAATCATGACGTGAGGGGGGCGGGATATAAATCCATGGCTCCGGGGTGGGCGAGGGGGTGTGTTGAGACGTGCTGAAAGGGTATTCACGACAGGGAATCAGGTTACTTGTTCATGTTGACCTTGGACAAAGGATAGCAATGAGGACAGATGGTTAAGATGCATGGTCCTTAGTATGCCGTATCAATGCAGGTTGTACTTATTAGCTCTCTTCTGCTGGAGTCTTCAGTTCACCTCAATACATACACTTGTTGGTTACACATCACCTTGAGCATCCTTGAGTCCTTTTCCTCAGTCAGTGGAAGCAGATTGTGTGTATGATTCTGCATGTTTACAGGCAAAGCAATGCAATTGATATGCATGTATGCAGATGCCCTGGCAACCTATCCTATAGTGTGCAATCGTGCATAAAAAAGTCAAATAGGTCTGCCCAAGAGTGTCAAATGTAAACAAAGATTAGCCTAGAAATCTAGACGCGCCCCTAGCGGCTAGTCTAGCAACTCTGCGTTGGCTTGTGAGCTCCAGAAATCGAAACTCAATCAGGCCAATGAAATCGTGTATAGAGTTTTTAGGTGGGCTTAACATAATGATTGTTGGCAGAGTTGCAACGGTTTGGCTTGAATTCAATCATAGCGCTGCCACTCTCCTATTGCGTGCAGATGGAATTTGAAAGACAACTGATTATCCCGCCCCTCGGACTGAGCACTGCGAACGGTGAGTGCCCAGACCCTACATTTTAATGTGGGTCTGGCTCGTCAGGCTAAACAAAGATAGCAACGTTAGGTTACTCGCCTTTGGGAGTAAAGTGAACTCATGAAAGGCAGGAAGGTTGGTTTCAAACCCCGTCTGTTCAGATTCACCCCACTGAATAATTCAGTGTTTGTGAGCAGTTATGTGGCAAGAGTCGGAGGCCGGGGGTTCAGAATGTGGTTTTAAATTGAACTCAACGCTTTCTTTGATGGTGTGTTGACATGTCCCACGATGTTAAGGAAATAAACCTGACCTCTCCCCCAACTAAAGGCCACTCAGTGCCTGATGAAGGCCCCTGACCCTTTTCTCACGTGGATTCCGTTTCCTGGTTCCGTTTGAATGCGGTGCAAACAGCTCCGAGGGGTTGCTATGGGGAAGGCCTTTGGTAAAGGTCCCATTTCGGAGCTGGCGTGTGTGTGTGTGTGTGTGCTTCACTGCTGCCCTTTCTCACACTCTTGTTGAGGGTTCATAAAGTTGGGATTAGTGTGGGCAGCCTTGGCTTGAGCTCAGTGCTTCATTTTGGGCTACTTAATCCATCAATTCTTTTCATATACGGAGGATGTTCTTGTCCTGATACTAGTACTGTTACTACTACCACTGCTGCTACTACTACCACCACCACCACTACTAATACTACTACTACCACCATGACTACATCTACTATCACTACTACTAATATCACCACCACTACTACTACTACTACTACCACCACTACTACTGCTACTACTACTACTATACTACTACTACTGCTGCTGCTACTACTACTACTACTACTACTACTACTACTACTACTACTACCACTACTACTACTATTAATATTACTACTACTGCTACTACTACTACTACTATTGCTACTACTATTGCTACTACAATTGCTACTACTACTAACATCTGCAGGTGTGAACAACAGTAGTTGTCCTGTAAATCCATGTAATTTGTATAGAAATGTATGCTCACTATCTGTCACCTATACCTTTTCTACTTGAGTCACTATTACTTTTACTACAACTACTACCACTACTACATCTACAGCTACTAATACATAATCAGTATAAACATTGTTGTGTTGTGGTTTGTGAAATCCAGGTCCATCCCATATCATGTATGGCAGATGAGTTCCTCATGTGAAGTTGCTGTCAGTGTGTTTAGATTCCCTGTCTATAAAGGCGAGGCAGTGAAGGGCTTCAGCTCATGCTCGTGGTGTGTCTGTCTAAGTATCGGCTCCATTTGGTTGGCTGACTGACCGACCTCATTAATAATGCATTCGGCTTGTGGTGCACGCGGAGCGAGAGTCGCCTCCGACATGCCGCATTTACGTGTTGGCGCTCGCCAAGTCTGGTCGCCCCCGTGACCTCGGCGAGCACGGCGGTGTGGGCTGCACTCGATCGCTCCCCCCAGTGATGCCCTTGTCAATTTTCATAGTGCAAACATCGCTTGCGCATGCCGGGGTCAGAGCCCCGATCTGACCTGTACCTGCCTTGAAAGCAGATCTACACAGGCTGAAATGCAGCACTGGTTCTGGAAAGCTAATAGTGATAAAAAAAAAAAAAACACTGTACTTTTTTTTTTGCTTTCTTGAAGAGTACTTAAAGCATGTTGATGTTGTTAGTGGTCATAGAGTTTCACATTCCCGTGCCTGGCACATTTCTCCTCAGCACTAATGGCTAACGGCTGGCTGTGAGGACTAGCTTCCTATACAGTGGCGGACCGTGCGTTCAGTGGTTAGGCCTTCAATGACTATTTTCTGACAAAAATAATAAATAATAATAGGGGGGCGTTACGGGGGAGATTTTTTAAAATATATTTCAGCGTTAAAATGTGTGCAATTTCCCAGCATTTTCATGGTGGGGGGAAAAGTTTTCTCTCTCTTACGCGAGTCTGTGTAGCACTAGAATCTTCATTACACAAACAATTAATGCTCCGATTGCTTATTGGTTAACAGATCATCCTCAGCAGCAAAGTAGGCTGCTAGGCTATTTATTTACCACCCATATTCACAAGTACATTATAAACTGCTGCCTGCTGCTGTCCAGTAAAGACGTGCAATTTAGTCCATGTCATATTGAAAGTGAACACCAAGTGTACTCAAGTATGGGTTTGTGCAGACTACTTTGAAATATTTAGGCTATCGCGGTTGCCTAATTTATGTTCATGACTCGCACGCACATATAGCACTGCCACCGGTCTACAATGATGTGTCCAAACCATTTAGTAGTTTAATCTGACATCAGCAAACTTGCTTCAGACTGTGGCTCTCCTATTTAGCTGTAGCTTTAACGTTAGCGTTACAGTGCAAATGTTCTAGGTGCCGCGCTGCTCTGATTACTCATGTGGAACTACAGTAGGCTATCCTACAGTGTTTGCCAAACGTAGGCTATTTTGCAGTAGGCCTACACTATGAGAACATGTCTCAACAGAAAATTATAAAAAAAAATGTCACAGCACACCACCATGCTATTAAACATAAAAGTCACCAGATGTATTGCCGTATATCTATGTGTATTGCCCTAATGCTGCTACTGCTTGTTGGCTATTTTAGAATGTCTGATAGCCTGGTCTGATGATCTGATTTCACCAATAATTTCCACAAAACTCAGAGAGGGCTGGGCAGGGAACCAAAGACAAAGGACAGTTTATGCCGATCCAGACATCTTCACCAAAGCCACCAACTCCAACACAACTTCAAGCTAGCATACAGTAGAGTAACCAAGCAGACACTGCAGTCTGCAAGCAGCACAAAAAGTTTTTTTTATATAGAAAAGGGCCAGATAACAAGCATCTATAGTACTACTGTACTACAAGTCTATGTTATCAAATAAACATGAAACAAAACTTACCAATTCCTGCATAGGTTACCAGCTACGTGCAGAGCTAGCTGACGTTATGTGCATCTTGCTAACATGTACAGTAGTCCAGCTGACACCGTAATGTTACATTAGCCTATATTATTTTGCTTAATGAAGGCTTATCAATATCTATTTCTTAAACAAAAACGGTCAATTTACTGTTCATAACTATAACCATAGTCATGTCAGTGTGACATGTACTTTTCCAGTGAATGTCTGTCTGTCTGACTGACAGAAGTTGCTCACGAAGTTCAACACGTAAAACAGACAGCATCAAAATTTGTGATGAACGGTTCCGGGTTTTCTTTTCGAACATTGCAGGCCCACATATCACATATCGGACAGCAGTAGGATATCAGTAGTCAAGAACGATCGGGGAAGGAGAAGCAGAAGCAAATAATAAATGCTAAAGTACAATGTTATTAAAGTTTCGTTTGAAAATAGTTAGGCCTTCAGAGAACGGTCCGATACTGTTCCTATAGATGTACTTGTTCCTTCTCCT